>NW_024064794.1:1260585-1364951 GCF_009727055.1 Benincasa hispida | reverse complement strand
ATCAGGTCAAACAGACAATTCAGACATCTAGGTCTAGAGGTTGCCGGCGCAGTTCAACGAAGTCGCGGGGTGGGTCGGTGGTCAATGAAACGCGCGGGTCGCGAGTCGTGGGGCGAACGGCGCACGCAGAGGCAGCTTCGGGCGGATCGGACCGGAGCAGTGCAAAGAAACCCGGTCGGAGCAGCGACAACGAGCCAGACGCCCATCGACAGCTGGTGCGGCTCGGGGCTACTCCGAACTGGTGTCGGATTCCGGGCTAGTGCAGGTCGGTCGTCGTGGAAAGCTTATTCCAGGTCTGGTTAGCAATTATTTCTCCATGATTTGGCTGCTGTCCTCTCTCCCGGAATCAAGAATTACAGCCTTAATTTCAACTTCTAAATGACTCAACAAATTTACAGACCACTTTTTCACACATTAATGCCTCATTAACTGTGACAAGTAATTACAAATTTTTCACAAGAAATTTTAGAGAAAAACAATGGCTCAAAAGTCATTAATAAATCCACTTTAGTCCATTATTTCACCAACAATTGAATAGAAAGGAAAAAACACACACAAAGCAAGTTGAGTGAATTAAAAGCATTGCTTTGATACCCACATGATGGACACTAGACGTTACGCAGCGGAAAAATGACCTAATTACACTCTAATTGCTTTTAATTTTAAGGAAAAATAATGCATGCAAAAAGTTAGGGAAAACAGTAATTAAAAATTAACTTTGAAGCTCCCGAAAACCGCTTTTCTCGCTGGAATCTTGCTCCGAACTCTTCCGGACCACTCACTAGAGTTGATCTACTAATTTCTTTTGGACTCGAAACTGGATTGTTGGGACCCGGTGGGATGAAAAATCCGAGAGAGAGAAAAGAAATGGAAAAGAAATAGATTCTTTGGGTTGGGTTTTGGGTTATGAATTTTCCTCAAAGAAAAAGAGTTTTTTTAAGCCCAAATTTGAAAAACCAATTTGCCAAAATGGGCAAAAGTTTTTCAACCAAATTGAAAAGCCCAATTATAGAAAACCCATGCAACACTTGCTATGAACCAATCCATATAAAACCCAGACAACCTATAATCCACTATCGATGTGGGGCTTAATGTCTCCACTATAAGCCAACACCTTAGCCCCACTATTTGTTAGTGGAATTATCCAAAAAAGTTTGGATTTTCCCACTAACTTAGTTAAGGGCAAAAATAGTCATTTGGTTAAGTCAACATTTTGACTTTTTATGATTTTTTCCGTGTTGATTAATTTTGACCTCTCGAGCATGAATCCGCATTTATTTTCTCGACATTCAAATCACATTTGAATATAAGGTCGGTCAAAATTTGACTTTTCAAAGTCAAAAGTCAACTCTTTGACTTTTTACATCTTTGACCATTTCCATTATTTCCAAGCTTTCAAATATGAATGTATTCATATTCTTGATATTTAAATCACATTTAAATATTAAAGTTGTATCTCTAAACTGAAAATCGACCACTATATCACATATACTTTTCGGTTTCTCTCTCTTCACCTAATTCGAACAATTCGAATCATTCTATCATACTATTCTAAGCTTATTCCATATGAGCTAGTAGGGGAACCTAATGGATCTATAGATCATGGGCTCCAACGATCCGAGATTAGTTGGCTAAACTCTTTAGACGGAGCTAATCAACATTTGTTAACTAACGGGTCATTCCACTATAGTCCCATAGTTGCACTCCCCTTACTATAGATATATTTGTGTCCATTTGATATAACTATGATTAGTAAGTTAATCCTTCACAGGTTGTTCATAATCTCGGTTGGGTCATAAAAATCGTTTTACCCCCAAGACTACATCTTGTTCCTTAAGTTCCACTGATCCTTTAATGAATAATTGGTTTAAGGTCCAACCTATAAACCGAATCCCTCTCAGGCTAAGGAGAGGGTGGGATCCCTTGTTCAAGACCTGGATTCAGTACTAAAGGGAACAACCTATATACTATCCCTATAACGGGTAGGAGTGAATTCCATCTTGCACCCTATGTTCCCAGCTATCCACTCGATCTTACCCTTGAAATGAGAGGATTATTGGACCAACGATATTGAGCTTCCCTCACTTATGCAGATTTAAGGATAATTCCAAGTGAACATGAGTTCATAGTTAGCTCAAGATTAAGATTAAGTTACCTAGGTCATCAATTAACGAAATAGTCAGTTCTATACATAAAACGGCATTTAGAACGTAAAAAGAGACTATTTCATGGTTCAGTCTAATGCAGACTCATTGCATAGGATGCCCCCACTCAAGTATCTCTATATGAACAATTTAGGATCACATCGTTTGTACTAACTAAAAATTGGGCCGCATCCATAGTGTCCCTAGAATAAGGCACCCAACCTTATTCATATACTATAGACCATTTTGGCTATATATTTGAACTTGATCCACATTTATGTCACTACATAAAGTTGAAACTACATTAAATAGCCTCACGACCTTAGTTTATTGGATTCAAGATTACAATTCCAATAACAACTTTATCGAAAAACAAAACAAAATAATGTTTATTAATTTTACAAACTACAAGTTTTAGGACATAAAATCCAACATATAATGCAACAAAAAAATTAAAATTAGAAAAAAAAACACATGATTCTATTTTTGGCCTGATGGTCCACTTGGCTGGGTCCAACACCGGGCCAAAAAACAGAAGCATGGTCTTTTGTGTGCGCCCGCCGGGTTAACCCAGTGAAGTACTTAATCGCATCGCTTAGCGGGATCGTATAGTTCCATCGTTAGAAAATTCAATGTATCGTTTAGTTCCCATCGATCATAGCTAAGTGATCGTTTAGTCCCATACCCGCCCCCTTTCTGCGTGCCCCCTCTCTACCCGTGCCCTCGTTCCCATCACTAAACGATCGTTAGTAACTACTAAGCGATCATTTAGTATTACTTAAGCGATCGTTTTGTACTACTAAGTGATCGTTTAGTCCTATACCCACCCCCTCTCTGTGCGCTTCCTCTCTACCCGGTGCCCTCCTGTTTCTATCGCTAAACGATCGTTTAGTACTACTAAGCGATTGTTTAGTCCCATACTCGCCCCCTCTCTGCGCACCCCCTCTCTACCCGGTACCCTCCTGTTCCCATCGCTAAGTGATCGTTTAGTACTACTAAGCGATCGTTTAGTACTATACCCACCCCTATCTGCGTGCCCCCTCTTTACTCGGTGCCCTCCTGTTCCCATCGATTATAGCTAAGCGATCGTTTAGTACTACTAAACGATCGTTTAGTCCCAATACCCGCCTCTTTTCTGCACACCCCCTCTCTACCCGGTGCCCTCCCCATACCCAGTCCCAATAATCGCTCAGCTTTGGTGAATATTCTTCTAACTTTTCTCCCCATGAAAACGATCGTCTAACTATTTTTTTCATGTTTTTTTATATAAAATATCATTCTAAAAATAATTTGATGTAGATAACTATTTTTGGGGTTGTAAACAAATTAAATTTGGTGGAGGAATTTTTAGTGTTGGAATGTGAAAAATAATTTTTTGTCAATTATTTTATTTTTAGTGTTGGAATGTGAAAAATAATTTTTTGTCAATTATTTTTGGATAAAATAATTTTTTTGTGAATAAATCCTTGAGATAGAGAATTTTTTTGAATTAATTTGGTAGGTTAGTTGTTGAAATTGAAAGTGAGAATTTAGTAAGGGGCATAAGAGTTGTACAGTCAATCTTTTCCATGCTTACATCATTTTCATCATAAGGGGGTCAAAAAAACTTGTTTTTCAAAAGTAGGTCAAAAAAAATAAAACCATACTCTAAATAGGTCATTTTTGTCAATTAGCCTTCTTGAATTGTACCCAAAATTTTGTTTTCAAACTGAATGTTGGTCAAGACTTAATAGTCTCTAATATGATGTTAAAGAGAGATTGTGTCAAATGGGCTTAATTTTAGGATATTAATTAAAAAAATTGTCTCAAATAGCATTTTTTTATTCATGGATTTTCACCATTTTTTTCCTTATTTTTATTTTTCTAAAATACATTTATTACAATTAGTTATTATTATTTTTTATTTTTTATTTGGAATTTTTTAATGTTTTTATTATGTAATTTGTTTTGAATTTGGAAGTTTGAGAAGCAACATACAAAAAAGAATTATTTAATTTTTGGTTTATATTTTTTTTAACCCATTATATATTTTTCAGATTTTATTTTTCAGTTGAAAAATTACAAAACCATCAGCTTTTTTGTTATTTTTTTAAATAAATAGAAACGATAAAATAGAAAAATAAGAAAAATTATTTACAAAAAATAGCATAATTTAATCATTTTAGATTTCTATCCGCTTTTATCGCATATAGATATTGATAGACTTCTATCAATCTCTATCAATGATAGACTTCTATCAATTTCTATCTAAACGCTGATAGAAGTTTATTAATATCTATCCGTGTTTCTTTGCTATTTTCTGTAAATAATTTGACATTTTTTTCTATATGTGAAAATTTGTCTCAATTTTTTTGTATTTTTGTTTTTCATTTTTTTAGAAAACTTCGGCATAATAAAATTTTCAAATTTGTTGTTTTTACTCATTATTTCTTTTCCATATTTTGTTTTTAAATTATCAATTGCGATTTTTTTTAATCTTTTTTAAATTTCGATCAGTTGAATACATTAAAGTTATTTTATGGACATTTTATTTTATTTTCGGTTTCTTTTTTGTATTATTTCTTAAAATAATAAAGCTTGCAATATTGGAAGATTTATTTGAAATATTATATCAAAATCTCTAACTATTTCGCATCAAACTAAAATTGTAAATATTGGATATTTTTAACACTGGTGTAATACTTGTTCCTATTTTAGTTTATTTATGGCGAATCCATGTTAAATCAGTAATGGACCTTAAAAATTTAAGCTAATAGGAAAATGTAAATTTAATATTATATCAATAGGACAGTATGTAAATTTAATATTATATCAATAAGATAGTTACAATAATAATAATAAAATCCAAAGTATTAGCAGATATAACATAATGTAAAAAAAAAAAAAAAAAAAACTTACAAACATAATAAAATTTAGATAGTCAAACAATGATAGAACATGTCATTGGTGTCTATCAGTGATAAACAATATCAATGGTAAGAGTTTATCACTAATAGATTTTGCTATATTTGAAATTTTTTTAAAATGTTGTTATATAATTGATTATCATCCTTAAAATCACTATCCATTGTACTTAACTTTTTAAAATGGTATATAACTTTCAAATTAAGTTGATGTTTGAACTAAGATTTGATTAGAAGAAATGTCATGTTTTTTTTCACGGTAGTTACCATTGGTATGGTTGAGAAATGGAGAAAATATGAGTCTTTAATTATTTATTAATTAAAAAGGGTGAAGCGAAAAAGAGGGAGAACCAAACGAAAATTAAGTTTGAATATTTATGACTAAATTAAAAAATAATATTAAAATTATTGAAATAAAAATAAAAAATATATATATATATATTTTATAATATGTGGAATAAAGAAATCATAAAAGAGAATTTTCCACATGTTTCACAAAGAGTGGAGCCATAACATGACATAAAAATCAATGGTGGATGGTGACATGCACTAAGATACAAAAGAAAAAAGGAAAGCGAAAGCAAAAGCGAAAGCAAAAGAAAGTGTTTTTCCTTTCTAAAAAGGAGAAGAAAAGGGAAAAAAAAAAAAAAAACAATCAATTCAATCATATTTGATTGCTTTCAGTAAGAAATTACACTTAATCTACGTGTTTTATTTTGTCAAAATAATATGTGTTTTTAAAAAAGGATTTTATTTTTTATTTTTATACACCCAACGCTTATTTTAGTGTACGAATGTGTTTTATATAAATTTGTATAAAAAACCATATGAAAATATTAATGAATAGAATAATATAATTTTCAAGCTTACGAATAACAAATGGCATATATTCCAGGTAGTTTGTAGTTTTTCAAATTACATTAAAAATAATTCGTAAGTTCAACTTATATGCAAAAAAACATATATCCTTAATCAACGCTTATGATGTTCAGTCTCTCATTCTATTTATAGCTAATCTCTATAAAATAATAATTTAGAAAATCGGAATGTTATGAGAAAATTGTACAAGCTAATTTGAACAATTATACCATTGAACTTTTAATTTGATCAATCATCTCTTGAATTTTTAATTTCATGAGTTAGTGTTTGTAGCTGGTTAATTGTTGCAATCAACCTTTGTAATTTAACATTTTAATTATAAAAGAAAATTATTGAAAAGAATTGCCCCAGAATGAAAGAAAAAAAAATAAAAACTTCTAATTAAATAATACTTTTAAAACATTTAGAAGTTGAGTTTAAAATTTTACATTTACCGTTGTTCGTGATTTACAAATATATTTTTAATTTATTGTTGAAGTGAAATTTGATGGAACTTAAATTTTGAAAAGACAATTGACAAAGCAAATAGAAGCAGAGTGTAAAAGTAAAATTGAAATTTTCTAATTAAACAATAATTAAAAAGTATTTCGAATTAAATATGAAGTTGGGATAAATTTTGATGTAGATGAAAGAATTAAAATTTTGACACGTCGTAAATTGACAGGTTCAGCAGAGCATTTAAAATCAAATATTAAAATATTGATTGTGATGAGAATATTAATATCGATACTTTAGTTTTAGAATTACATCGATACCAATAGTAACACAGGAGATTGATGGCAACAAAGAAAATATTACAGAAGCTTAAAAAGAGAGATTATCACGTTTAAATTTTTATCCTATAAGTTTAACATCTTTTTAAAAACTCGTAAAAATAGTTTTTTTTTTTTAATTTCTCGAGTGAAATCGATTACGAAATTCTAGTTAAAAAATCAATTTTTTTTCAACTTATCGATTGCTTTGGACTTTCTCGATACATCTCGCCAGATTATACATTGAGATTATGTATATCTTGTTGTTAATACCAGAAAAATAACATCGAGATTCTATATATTTGAACTTTTTTGGTGAAGTTTCAAGCATAATTAACACTAAAATTCATGTATTTGAGTTTTTTCGGTGGAATCTCAGGTAGGATTAACACCGAGATTCTATATATATCCCAAATCTTACTCAAATTTTTGCAAAATTTGATCTTTTCCAAAATTTAAAAATGTTGAATCAATTTTGAAAATTTTATTTTGATAATTGGAAAACCAATTTGAAATTTTGGAAATTCATATAATTATCAAAACATAAATTATGCTAAAGATTTGAAAAATTACATAATAATTTGATATAATATTCAGTAAACATAACCAAAATTGGAGAAAATTTGAAAACAATATATGATTTGGTATAAAATTTTAGAAGATATATTAACAAAACTCATACGGGATGTACAGAAAAAACCTAAAACAATCAACAATTTAGAAAAAGTTAATTTTTTTAACTAATTCTTGATATTCGATTTTGTCCAAAATGGACTGAAAAACTATTTTTAGGAATTTTCAATTTTGTAGGGTGAAATTCTAAACTTACTATTTTTTTACCATTTTATGTTTAAAAGTTTAGAGTGTCGAAATGATAAAGTTTCAAAATATCTTTTTGGGTAGTTGCAATCATAGGTTATGGGGTGGATTTCTCCCAAGCGTCGAGGACAGGTACCCCACGTCCGACTCTGTTACCAATCCTAATCATAGTCGAGACGACATTTCGTCCACCAAAAATGTAAAGGAATCTTTAAAAGATGGTAGGCATTATCTCTTTAATCAAAATTTCAAAATGTAAATGGGTCATGTGATAAGGTTGGAAGTAGATTTTTGTCCTCTACTCCCACATATATAATTGTGGGTTATGATCAACCTTCTAAAATGATATTAAATATCTTGCCCTTAAATTATACTCTCGAACTTTTTGTTGATAAATTAAATTTTATTTTTAAATATGTGCTCAATATAACAAATTATGGTGTTTGTTAGAAAGTATCATAAATTTAACTCAGGCGTTGTGTCTAATCATACCTCCATCACTACCTTCAAATATATCACGAGGCATTTATATAGATAGCATATAATATAAATATACCTCTTCAAATAAACATAAAGTATGAAATTTGATCAATTTAGCATAATTCAAATGAAATTTGAACTTTGCAGTAAGTTAAGGATCACGAAGTCTGCGATTCGAATCCTTGTAATTTCTATTATACTTAAAATACGATTTTTTTTTAGCTCAAGTAGTGTAATATAATAAAAGGTTAAAGGACAAGTTTACACCTTGCACTTTTAGGTTTGTGTCACATAAATTTCTGGACATTGAAAATTTATGAATATATCTTTAAGCTTTTAATCTTAAGTGTAATAAGTCTTTGAATTTTAAAAATTTCTAATAAAGCACTAAACTTTCGATCTTTTGTCTAATAAGTCATTCCTAATTAGCTAATTTTTAATTTTGTATCTAATATCTCAGTATGAAAATTAAATATAAAGTAAGTCCAAGAGCTTTTAATTTCGTGTCAAGTAGATCGTTCCTCTATTCAAAAATTTTTGTTCAATTCATAAATCGTTTAGACTAAAAAAAAAAATTAATATCTTATTAGACATAAATTTTATTTTTTCATCTAAATGTCAACAGTGATCTGTTAGACATAAAATTATTGAAAATTGATAGACTAATTTGACAGCTTCTAAAATTTAATGATCTATTAAACACGCAAAAATTAAAGTTCTCGACTAAATTACTATAATTTAAAAACATGAAAACTCGTATTATTTTTAAAAATATGGGTTGTTTTTTTTTTTTCCTTAATTTTTTTATTAATATTTAAGGTTTTATTTATCCTTGTTTTTTTTTAAGAATATTCCTTTATCCTTGTTCTTAAATATAAATGTCATTATTTTGTTGTCAAAATACAAGCCACGTATGAGCTATTTCTTTTACCACGAATAAAACTCTTTTGTTAAAAGCATTTTGCACAATTTTCAGCTCATTTTACTTACTTTGTTTTGCATGCATTCGAGAGAAAGGAAGAGAGGCAATTTCTACGGCTTACCTTTGATGACAAAGATTGAAGAAGATTGTATGAAAAATTAGTAAAAGAAGATGAAGATGGACAGAATGCAACAAGAATTAAAGCGGTTAAGCTTGATGCCTACATCTACTGTAAAATCTCCAAGGATTTCATTAGCTCTTCAAGAACAAGATTATTACACACATATAAGCTTCTCTCTTTCACTTCATAATTTCTTTTTTATAGTTCTTTCATTTTCAACAAAAGCTTCTTATTAATACACAGAAAATAAAATGGATCAGTTGTATTTGTTGAATTAACTAACAGTAAGTTGTTGGTTTCCAACCTTGTTAACTGTCTTCTTGTTTCTTTAACAGATTATGGTGAGAGGCTGAGCTGGGAGCAGTAGGACATCAAACAAGTGAATTTTTCTTCAATTCTAGGTATAACAAATCTTTATCTTGAAGTAAATTCAGCTTGGAGATTTATTTTAGTTGTCATTCCTTTACGTTCAAATCTACTACGTTGAGTAGATTTAGGCATAAGTCGAATTTAAGTCTCGGTGATTTTGGAAATCAGCTACATTCTCATCTGTTTTAACTTTTAGAATTTTGATTATTCCTTTCTCAACTATATCTCTTACAAAATATAGCTTGACATCAATGTGTTTTGTTTTGTTGTGGAATTGTTGATTTTTTGTGAGATGAATGGCGCTTTGATTGTCACAAAATAGGTCAACTACTTTCTGTTCATACCCCAATTCACTGATTATACCTCTTGCCACATTGCTTCTTTTACAGCTTCTGAAACAGTTATGAGTTCTATTTCAGTAGTTGACAAAGTAACCACTGGTTGTAAGTTAGACTTCCAGCTGATTAGGTTTTCTCCTAGAGTAAAAACAAAGCCAGTTAGGGATCTTCTTTTATCAGGGTCACCTACCAAATCAACATCCACATAAACTTTAACCAGTAGCTTTAACTCTCTATATGGTTTATAAAGTAATCCTTTACTTTCAGTTTCAACTAGGTATCTGAATACCCATTTGGTTGTCTCCCAGTGGTTTCTACCAGAGTTACTCATATAGCGACTAACAAGACTTGAACTATGTGTTAGGTCTGGTCTAGTGCAGACCATTAGGTACATCAAACTTCCTATGGCATCAGTAGGGAACATGACACATAGCTTGTTTATCAGCTGGCTCTTTAGGGGAATCTTTTGCTGAGATCTTGATGTTTTGTGCCAAGGGTGTAGAGACTACTTTAAAACTAGCCAAATTGTATTTGCATAGTATTTTACTGGTATGGGATCTCTGGGTTAAAGATAGTTCATTTTTTCCCATGGTTCTAAAAATTTCAATCCCCAGAATCTTCTTTGTGTACCCTAGATCTTTGATATCAAACTCAACACTCAATTGAGCTTTGATCTCCCTTAGCTTAGTTGGATCTCTTCCTGCCAGCAACATGTCATCAACATAAAACAGTAGATAAATATAGTCACATTTAGAACTCTTATTGTAGTAAACACAAGGGTCATTGAAGCCCATCTTGCTGATGAAGTCATCAAAACGCTTATACCAGAACCTTAGTGATTGTTTTGGGCAATAGAGAGACCTATTTAGCACGCACATTAGCTCATTTTTGCTTTTTACTTCGAAACTCTTGGGCTACTCCATGTAGATTTCTTCTTCTAGGCTTCCATGTAAGAAAGTAGTAGTTGCATCCAGTTGTACTAGCTCAAGATCTTCACAGGCTACTATGGCTGATAAGATTATGATATAGGTATGTTTGACCACGGGTGAGAAAGTTTCATTAAAATATACTCCTTTCTTCTGTTTAAACCCCTTAGCCACTAATCTTTCTTTAAATTTTACTTCATCATTCAGTAGTCATATGAACTTCCTCCTGAAAATCCTTTGCAAGGAATGATGCTTTTTTGTCTGATGGTTTTTCAACTAACTCCCTTGTGTTATTCTTGTAGAGTGAGTTGAGTTCATGATTCATAGTTTCTGTCCATTGCTTGCTGTCTTTATTATTCAAGTCTTCTTCATGGGTATTAAAATCCTTATCAGAAGTGTCCAGTTAGAAGCTAGCTATGCAATCAACCCTTGCAAATCTAGCATGGGGTCTTTGACTCTTCTTCCTCTGTTTCTTGTTGGATCATAATCAGTCAAATTCTCAGGTTCTTCTTCTTCTTCTTCTTGCAAGTGGGAGCTAGGAACACTTTCTCTTTGTAGCTGATTACTTCTACTTGGATTGTTGTACCTTGAATGAATCTCTACTTGATTCCTTGTAGAAGATTCAGACAAGTTCTAATCAGTAGTGTGCGTCAACCCTCTTGAATCCATATAGAACTCATCTTCTTTGAAGACAACATTGTTGGGGTTGATGCCCTAAATCTCGTGGGTTCTGTAGTTTGTAATTGTAATATACAAATAATTTATTTATTTAATAAAATATGGAGATGTTTTATTCAATATTTAGTAGCATTAACCCACAAACCAATAAACTAACATACAAGATTATCATCTGTAGCTTAAACATATATGTAGAGACATACAGATGAATCATGTTTAAGTGATAACCCAATGGGTCTGTAGTAGATGGATAAAGTTGGGTACCTTATTTTGGTGATACTACAAATATGGCCTGCTTTGTAGATGTTATAATTGTTGTAAAGTATAAATGATCTGATTTTAACCATTCATGTAGAGACATGTGAGCGGGGGTGTTCTTACAAAGGAGTTTGTATAAGACCGGACCACGAAATGACTAGTCTCATTATATTGTTGAGTTTGTTCCATAAATCTCATAGGGTCATATAGTTTGTAATTGTAATGTACAAACATTTTATTTATGTAATAATATTTTGATGTTTTATTTCAAAATTAGTTGCATTAACTACAAACCAATAAAATAACATCCAGGGTTATCTTGTAGCTTAAACATGTATGTAGAAACATATGGATGATGTTTAAGTGATAACCTAAATTGTCTGTAGTACATGGATAAGGTTGGATATCTTATCCTTGTGACACTATGAGTATGACATGCTTTGTAGGTGTTACAATTATTGTAAAGTGCTACAAATGATCTGATCCTGATCATTCATGTGGAGACATGCGAGCGGGGATATTCTATACCAAGGAGTTTGTATAAGACCGGACCAAAAAATGTTTAATCTCATTATATAACTCCGTTCATAATAGAGACTTACATTTCACCAGGATAACCATAGGTAACATGACCTGAATCCTGAGTGAGTTGTGAACTTCTACCTATGAGGGCGGTTCTTTGATTTGTATGGGTGAAAGTGGCCAGATCACCGATTCAACAAGCCTACTATTTTGGGGATTGGTCTGATTGGGGTACTGGGAACACAGTTACACAAGACGGAATTCACTCATTCTCCAATGTCGAGGCAAATAGATAAATTGTTCCTTTAAGGGCTGATTCTGGAGCTTGAACAATGTGTCGCCACACCCTCTCATAGCCCGAGAGGGGTTTGATCATAGTTGGACTTTGATTTATTGTTCATTAGAGGGATCAGTGGTACTTAAGGAGTTAGATGTAACTATAAGAGCAACATGGTAATTTTGGCCCATTTGTACTTACGAGCAATTTGTGAAGGTTCATCGTACTGTTGACTGGTTATATCCAATGGACAAAGAAATATATCTATAATGCAAAGAGTGCATGTATCGGTCTTTAGTGGAGTGTTCGATAGTTAATGGAGGGTGAATATTTTAATCAAAAAGTTTAATTAATAATTCACTTATCGTTAGAGCTTCAAGCTACAAGTCCATCAGGTTCCCTCAGTAGCTCAATATGATTTAATGAGAATAAGTTTTTGGATTAATTTGAATTGTTCAAATTAATTGAGGAAATTAATTATATATGATACAGTTAATTAATTTTTAATTATGTGTGCTATAAATACTATAATATATTTGATACAATATAATATTAAGTATTTATAAGAGAAAATAAATATTTGAATATGATTCAAATATTATTATATGAATTGGATTCATATAATTGAATTTAATGTAAATGTGATTTATATTAAAAGTCATTGATGAGAGAAAATCCAAACTATAAACTATATTGTATTTGATACAATATAAAACTATAGGTTATATGTTATATGTGATGTAACATATAGTTATGTATATATGTATAATATATTAGTTATTATATATTTATATATTATTTATAATTAATTAATTTAAAATGTTTTAATTAATTATTTAATATTTGATTTAATTTGGAGAGAAGCCCATTTTTTTCTCCACCCACGTTTGATGTGGGTGGTTAACAAAGTTTTTGTTTTTTTTTCTACTTCCTCCTGCAACACATTAAAGGTTTATGTGTTCTCTAAAAAAAACAATAAATTCCTCCTCTCCTCATTTAATTTCTAATCCCTTTCCTCTCCAAATTCACCAGAGCTCACACCTCTTGGATTTTCACTAGAAAATACTGAGATCTCCAAGTGGTGGTGCCCAATTGGCCCTTTTGAATTATGCTCGTGAATTTCACAGAGAAGGGGTTTTAATGTGAAGTTTTGAAATCTTCAAGGGTAAGTCCTGGACCTTTTTCTTCTCCTCTTCTTTAAACATATTATTGTATATTCTCTTGTAAATGCATATTTTTTTCTGCTTTTCTGTAAAATTTCAATTCTATAAAAGAATTGAAAATTTTGGGACGATCCCACTTCCACTCAAGGATCCTATTGTTAGGGTTCTTCATATATAACACTGTTCATAATAGAGACTTACATTTAACCAGGATAACCATAGGTGACATGACCTAAATCCCGAGTGAATTGTAAACTCCTGCCTATGAAAGCAGTCCTTTGATTTGTATGAGTGAGAGTGGCCAGATCGTTGACTCAATAAGCCTACCATTTTGGGGATTCGTCTAATAGGGAGTTGGGAAAACAGCTACACAAAATGGAATTCACTCATTCTTTAACGTCTGGGTAAGTAGATAAATTTCTCTCTTAAGGACTGATTCTAGAGCTTGAACAATGTGGCGTCACACCCTCTCTTGGCTTGAGAGGGGTTTGGTCATAGTTGGACTATGACTTATTGTTCATTAGAGGGATTAATGGTACTTAAGAAGTTAAATGTAACTACAGGGGTAAAATGTCAGTTGTACTTACGAGAAATTTGTGAAGGGTTATCGCACCATTGATTGGTTATACCCAATGGACACAAAAATATATCTGTTGTGTGAAAAGTGTAGCTGTAGATTTTTAGTAGAGTGACCGACAGTTAATGAATGTTGGGTATTTTAATTAAAGAGTTTAATTAATTAGTTAAGTACCACTGAAGCTTCAATCTATAGGTCTATAAGATTCTCTCTATGGCTCAATAGAGATTATTGAGAATTAATGTTGAATTAATTTGAATTGTTCAAATTAATTGGGGGAATTAATTATATTTGATATAATTAAATTAATTATATATGTGATATAATTAATTATGTATTTGATACTTTATAATTAAGTTTATTTGAGAGTACATAAATATTTGAATATGATTCAAATATTAATTATATGGATTGGATGGGTATAATTAAATTTAGTATAAATATGATTTATATTAAATACCACAAACATATGAGAGAAAATAAACTATAGCTTATATTGTATTTGATACAGTATAAACTATAAGTTATGTGTTATATATGATATAACATGATATAACATATAGTTATATATATATATATATAAATAATTATTTAATTAATTAGTTATCATATTATATATATAATATTTATTTAATTTTAAATTTAAATTTAAAGGGAGGGAAATAAATTCCTTCACATTAGTTCTCTTTGGATCCCACGTAGAGAGAGAAAATGGGTGGTTTTCATGCAGAAGATTTTTCTTGGTTTTGAATTTTCCATCTTCTTCTTCACAGAAAAAAAAATGAGGGTGAAAAAAAAAGCTTTTGTAATTTTGTTCTAGAAAGTTCCCCCTCTCTCAAAGTCTCTCTCTCTTTCAAAATTCCGCAAAGCCCACACCTTTTGCTATTCTCACCCTACTCTAAGGAGAATATAGAGGAAATTCTCGTGGTAGTGTCCTCACAAATTTTTCTTGATCGATTCGAGGTTTTCTTGTTCATGATCATTCGTGGAGAAAGGAATTTCGTGAAGATTTGAAATCTTCATGGGTATATAACTTCTTCTCACTTTTCCTTTTTATGCATGCTGTAAGTTTTTCCAATTAATGCATAATTTCTGTTTGAATTTTATAATTTCATTATTCAGTGAAAATTTAAAAATTGAACCGATCCCGGCTTCTTCTACGGAACTTCACAGTGCCTTCAAACATCTCTACTAATTAGGCTTCCCTCATTAAGGAAACCCTATAACTTGTAGCCTTTCATTTCTTCAGGGGTAGCCTATAAACATATAGTTTAAAGCCCTTGGTTCAGTCTTGCTTTGTTTGTTGTGAAATCAAATGCATTACACCCAAAGGGCTTTTGGTGAGTGAGATGAGTAGTTGTTCCAATCCATCTTTCTTTAGGAGTCTTCATGTTGATGGAAACATAAGGACTTCTGTTCACTGTGTAGGCAGTAGTGGCTAGTTCTTCAGCCCAAAAATTTTATAAGAGTTTTGCTTATGAGATCATACACCTCACTTTTTCCATCAAAGTTTTGTTCATTCTCTCGACAACTCAATTTTGTTGAAGGGTATAAGCCACTGTCCTGTATCTAGAAATGCCAAATTCATTTCACAGAGATTTAAAGTTATTACTAAGGAACTCTAGGTCATTATCAGTCATGAAGTATTTGATCTTCATTTATAGTTGAGTTTCTACTTTAACTTTCAAAATTTTAAAATATTAAAGAGTTGGTCTTTAGATTGAGAGGATAGGTCCATACTTTCCTTGAATAGTCATCTATTAAGGATAAGAAATACTTGGAACTTTCCCAAGAAGGAGTGTTTACTGGTCCCCAAAGATCTTCATGTATGTAGTCAAGGACTGCAACTAAAGAGTGTTCTCCTTTAGAGAACTTTAGTCGTTTTGATTTTTCATAGATGCAATACTCACAAAACTAAGAATCTTCATTCCTTTAGCTTGAATCAGCCCTTGTTTTTGCAACTCATTGAGTCCTTTCTCTCTGATATGTGAGAGTCTTCGATGCCATCACTCTAACTCACTGTCTTTCTTGAATTAAAAAAAATGAAGCATACTTAGGTCTATTCACCTTTCTTATAATATACAAGCCTTCTTTCTTCCTTCCAGCGAGAATAACTCTATCTTGCTACATTATGTCCAAACATCCCTTTTCAGCATGAATGGAACAACCTATGCCATCAAGCATACCTAAAGAGATAAGATTTCTCTTTAGTTTTGGAACATGTCTAAATCCTTTAAGAAATGCCTCCCGTTGTTTGAAAGCTTCAATAACACTGAGTCTACACCAAAAATCTCACATTTTTGGTTATTTCCCATGTAAACTGAGTCTCACTCTTCTGATTTGTATTCAACAAACTAGTTTTTCTTAGAAGTCATGTGATAGTTACACCCTGAGTCTAAAACCCAGTCTTTCTCCTTAGTTTTAATTTCCATGGCCTTTTGGTTGGTTGATGCCAAGGTCTCAATATATTCAAATGTCTCATCTTCAACAATTCCATTGTTTCTCTCATGTTCCCTTCCTCTTCTATGATCATCTCTTATAAAGTCTTTGTTTTGATTGGTTTCTTCTTTGCCATGTGGTATGTATCTTATGTTTTCATCTCTTTTGGAAGTTTTACCCCTCTTAGAATAGTTTCTTTTAAAATGCACTTCCTTGTGACATATGAAATACTTCAATACTGTTTTGTCTTTGTTCATCCTTTGGCCTCTATTGTTATAATTCCTCTTAGAATGATTCTTTCCTTTAGAGAAAAGAGATTTTGTCCCATGGTTAATTTTATTCTTTGCATTTAGCTCTAATTACTTGCTTTTTAGAGTTGTTATGATTGATTCACAGTGATGTTTTACCTGCCATATTTTAATGCTAACTTCACTTCTTTGTAGGCATCATGGATTAAGTTTATCAGAATAGCAGTTTCATTCTCTGCTCCCAGCTTTTCTCCAGACTGATTGAGAGCATTGGTGAGTTTCTTGTCTTATCCAAGTTCTCATCTGGGGTCTTATTTTGATTCATTTTGAAGGAAACAAGCTTTCCCCTTACATAGATTTTATTTGGTAGGTCTTTCTTTTCATAGAGAGCCTAGAGCTTCTCCCAGATGTTGAAAGTAGTGGCCACATCAATCATCTGTCTCAACACAATGTTAGTGATGTTAAGAATGAGTGTTCCATACAATTTCTTCCATGGTATCCTTTTCTTCTTTACTTAGAGTTGCAAGGAATGTTTTTTTGGGTCTTCTAAGGCCTTCAAAGCTTTCTGTGACCCAAGAATGGTAGTAGTCCTCTTTGTCCAAAGGGTAAAGTCGTCATTCCCATTGAATTTTTCAATTTCAAACTTCGGAAGGCTCTGATATCGCTTCTTAAAAATAAATGTCTTTATTTTGTTGTCAAAATACAAGCCATGTGTGATTTATTTCTTTTACCACGAATAAATCTCTTTTGTTAAAAGCATTTTGCACAAATTTCAGCTCATTTTACTTACTCTGTTTTGCATGGGATCAAGAGAAAGGAAGAGAGGCAATTTCTAGGCTTACCTTTGATGATGAAGATTGTAGAAGATTGTATGAGAAATCAGTAAAAGAAGATGAATATGGAGAGAATGTAACAGGAATTTAAGTGGTTCAGCTTGATGCGTACATCCACTGTAAAATCTCCAAGGATATCATTAGCTCTTCAAGAATAAAATTATTACACACAGATAAGCTTCTCTCTTTCTCTCAATAATTTCTTTTTCATAGTTCTTTCATTTTCAGCAAAAGCTTCTTATTAATACATAGAAAGTAAGATCGATTGTTGTATTAGTTGAAGTAACTGACTGTCCATTGTTGGTTTTCAATCTTGTTAACTGTTTTCTTTTTTTTTTTAACAGATTATGGTGAGAGGCTGAACTGGGAGCAGCAGGACATTAAATAAGTGATTTTTTCTTCAATTCTAAGTATAACACTTGTTTTTGCATTTTACAAAAATTATTTTATATTTGTAGTTTTCCTCCCTTAAAACTTACTAAGGATCGTGGAAGGAAGTTAGCAACCTAGTTACGTTTAGATTGGAAACTAATACCCTTGTTGTTCATACACATTAGAACAAGAAAAGTTTAGAATTAGTGTAGTTTGTAGTCCATAGCTTCTTCTTTTATATACATTGTATTATGACAATTTAATGAATATTCAGTGTACCTCTTATCATTGAAATCTGCTACATCAATAATTAGTAGGGAGAAAATGAGATGGCCTTTTCTTTTTATCCAATAATTATATCCACACATCAAGTTAAATTTTTTTAAAGGTGATGAAAATGAGACGATCCAACCTTTTTATCGAGTCTTTTTAAGTACTTTTGAAGTTTGAGGCTCTATTCTCTTTTCTCACTATTGTAATACTTAAAAAAAATATTGAAAATCCTTCTCCTTCAAGATATGGGATGGGATCATTTCTCTAGTTGCTCTTTAGTATACAAAAAAAATTGTTATATTTTGTAACTATGACGTCTCTTCTATTGCTCTCAGTTGGCAGACTTTTATCTAGTCTCCTTTACTATTTCTCAATGAAATAAAGGTTATTGACCACACAGTATACTAGTGTCACAAACGATGCATAAGCAATTGCAAGACAACAAGAAAAAAAAATAAAAAATACAAACTAAAAAAGATGACACACAAAGTTTGGCAACCTAGTTCGGTGATATACCACTTAATCTGGGGGCAGTGTGCCCATGGAAAGATACTTTTACTAATGTGAAGTGAAACAATTAAAACGTTGTACTTATCTGTAAATCTATAGCAAATACAGTGACATATGAAACGCTTGACTCAATGAATGATCACTTCGGCTCCTCGTAAGTGTAAGACTCCCTCTCAATTAAACTTAAGCTCCTCCTAAGTATGTGTATATTAGTAAAGAATCACTTAGACTCCCCTAAGTGCGAGACTCCTTCTCAAATGTAATCTTTCCATCTTCTTGTGAATGCACATTTAGTTGAAGAACTTAGGCTCCCCTAAATTAGAGAAATCCTTCTCAAGTAATGATATCTTAAGTTCTCCCTAAAATAGAGAGTCCCTTCTCAAGTTATGATGTCTTAGGCTTCCCCTAAAATAAAGATTCCCTTCTCACTTATTAATGTCTTAGGCTCCCCTTAAGGCCGAGACAACTTTCTTTTGAAGAAATCTTCAACGATTATTTAGAGCAACAACTTCAAGATGAATGATAATTTAGAATCAAAGCTGTAACATCCAACCACCACAAAAAAATGAAAGGCTTCAACAAATTATTCAAAAGCGGCAACCCTAGCAAGACAACATCTTGCATTTTAAATAGGCATGACGCAAATAGGAAAACATCTGAAAGAATTTAATCTCAAATAGCCCAACAGCTAGTTTTTATTTTCTAAACAGACTTCATAACAGATTTATAATTATATACATAGGTTACATTCAAATCGAAAAGAAAATTAATTCATTCTATCTTGTACAAGATCTGTAAAAGAAAACAAAAACTTATCTCTGTAAAAGTCTTCAATAAATCATCTTCCCTTCCCGTGGATGTAGGTATCATTTTGTCGAATCATGTACATGCTCTTGTTGGTCTTTTCTTCCTCTTTCTCTTATTCAATTTTCATGTTTGATTCTCTTCTTTCCTCACTGTGAAATTAGGCAAGAATAGAAGAAGTTTAGAGAGAGTCGAGAGCTTTTCAGAAATTCGAATGAGAGAGAGAGAGAGAATTTTTTTTTACCAAAAGAATTTGGATCGATCTTCATTGATTTCCCTCAGATCTATGATAGTGGATTTTACCACGTGGAGTCGAAAAGATAGAGAGGCGTGGCTCATTCTTAGTCTTTCGTTTTACCTACCCTCTCACTTGGACCAGTCTTCTCAACATCGTGGGCCTGAAATAAGGAGCAGCCCAACAAATTGGTATCAGAGCAAAAGACACTTAAAGATTTCAGTTCTTGGATTATCAAGATTCAAGATTCACACTAAAATGGCAGTAGCAAGATATGAGGTGGAGAAGTTCGATGGTATAGGAGACTTTGGCCTTTGGAAGGCTAAAATCATTGCCATTCTCGGTCAATAAAAGAATCACAAGGCTCTTCTTGATCCATCCACTCTCCTAAACACTGTGACAGCTTAAGAAAAGAAAGACTGGGAGCTGGCAGCTTATAGTACGTTAGTCCTAAACCTTAGTGATATTGTTTTAAGGCAAGTCATTGATCAAGATACAACCTATAGGATTTAGACAAAGTTGGAAGACTTATATACCACTAGAGATCTTCCTAATAAAATGTCCCTTAGGGAGAAAATTTTCACCTTTAAAATAGATTCATCAAAATCACTTTCTAATAATCTAGATGAGTTCAAAAAGATTGTTGTTGAATTTAAGAATCTTGGGGAGAAAATAGAAGATGAGAATGAAGCATACTTACTTCTAAATTTCTTACTAGAATCCTATAAGGAAATAAAAAATGCATGGAAGTATGGAAGAGACAACATATCTACTGATGCAATAATATCTGCCCTAAGGACAAGTGAACTTAAGTTTCAAGTAGTTAAAAAGGAACAACCAAATGGGGAAGGGTTGTTTGTGAAAGAAAACTTCAAACCAAACCAATCAATGGACAGAAAACAACAGCATATAGAGGAAAACAAGCCAAAACAGAAAATTAAATGCAAATATTGCAAAAAGAATGGGCATTTGATTAAAGATTGCTTCATCCTCAAAAGAAAGAATCAAGAGAAAGAAAAAGAACCCAAAAGCAAGCAGCCTGAAGCCTTAGTAGTAGAAAGCTTCTACATCTACTCTGATGCACTAGCCTTAACACTTGACAAGGTCACTTATGTTAACCCCCTTGGGAAACATGATTGGGTCTTGGATTCCGGATGCACCTACCATATGACTCCTATGAAACCCTGGTTAACACCTACAAAGAAATTGATGGAGAAATGGTCTACATGGGGAACAACCAAGGTTGTAAAATTAAAGGCATTGAATCAGTCTCTATGAAACTCAAAGATGGGACTATCAAACTACTTAGAAATGTGAGACATGTCCCACTTCTTAAGAGAAATCTTATCTCTCTTGGAATGCTAGAAGTTGTTGGGTGTGAAGACAGGGGTAAGGGTGGAACACTTGAGGTTCTAAAAGACTCTAAGGTGGTTCTTGTTGGGGAGAAAGTTAATGACTTGTTTGTGGTCAGAGGTGTTGAAATGATGACATGGGCATATGTTGCCACACCAAATGAGATGATAGAAGCTGATGTATGGCACAAAAGGTTGTCTCATATAAGTGCTAAAGGGCTAAAAGCTTTGTCTAAACAGGGAATTCTACCCAAGGGAATTTCAGACAAGCTTAGCTTTTGTGAACATTGTGTTTTGGGAAAAACAACTCGACATAGCTTTGGGGTCCAGCTCAAACCTTTGGGGTCCAGCTCAAACACCTAACCTAAGTGGTTCGAGGTATTTACTTTCTTTTATAGAAGACTTCTCAAGAAAAAGCTGGGTTTTCTTTCTTAAATCAAAAGACCAAGTGTTTGGCAAATTTAAAGAATGGAAACTCATGATTGAGAAGCAGACCTCTAAGGAAATTAAATACCTAAGAACAGATAATGGGCTAGAGTTTTGAAGTAAAGAATTCAATAAATTTTGTAAGGAAACAGGCATAACTAGGCACAGGTTAGTCAGACACAAACCCCAATAGAATGGAGTAGCAGAGAGGCTCAATAGGACCATTATGGAAAGGGTCAGATGTTTACTCTCAGATGCTATTCTCAGTGAAAAATACTGGGCCAAAACTACAAGCTATGTTATGTACACCTTAAATAAGTGCCTACATACATCCCTAAACTTTATAACCCTTGAAGAAAAATGGACAAATCACCCTCCTGACTTAGACAACCTAAGTGTATTTAGGTGTGTTGGTTACATACATCAAAATCAGGGAAAACTAAAGTCTAGGTCTGTGAAATGTATGTTCGTTGGGTTCACTGAAGGTGTAAATGGCTTTAAAATGTGGAACTTTGTTGAGAAAATATTTGTAATCAGTAGGGATGTTACCTTCAGAGAAAGGAAAATGTTCATGCAAAAGGAGAATACTACAATTGAGATACCTAAAATTCCTACTACTAGGATTGAGGTGGAGGCTTCTAAAGATAAGTTTATAGATCATGGTCCTTCTAATGATTCAGAAGAGGAAGAGGACACTACACGATGGTTGGTAGAAACCACTTAAACTCAACCTGACTTGAGTCAATACTCTCTAGTAAGGGATAGGCAAAGAAGAGTGATTGTTCCACCAGCTAGGTACACTGAAATGAACTATATGAACCTAGTGTTAAATGCAACTATAGCTCCAAATGAACAGGAACCAGCCAACTTTGAAGAGGTAGTAAGCTACCCTGATGGTAGAAACTGGATTGAAGCTATGTGTGAAGAAATGCAATCACTAAGTGTTAATGACACTCTCCTCTTCCTAAAGGATGCAAGGTAATAGCACTAAATGGATCGACAAACTGAAAGAGGACACTTCTAAAGATGAAAAGCCAAGGTACAAGGCAAGATTAGTGGCAAAAGGTTTCACACAGAGGAAAGGTATTGACTATTCTGAAATTTTTTTAACAGTAGTTAAACAAACCACTATCAGACTCTTGTTATCCCTAGTTGCTCAATACAATCTTGAATTAGATCAACTAGATGTTAAAACAACTTTCCTACATGGTCATTTAGATGAGGTCATCTACATGGTTCAGCCAAAAGGGTTTTGTAGAAAAGGGTAAAGAGGACCTCTACTATTTTCTAAATAAGTCCATTTATGGTCTTAAACAGTCTCCTAGATGCTAGTACAGAAGATTCAATGACTACATTGAGAGTATTGGGTTTCAGAAAAGCACCTATGATATTTGCACCTATGTGAACTCAACTACCTATAGGAACAAGGTGTACTTACTTCTTTATGTGGATGATATATTACTAGTTGGGACTTCTAAAGAAGATTTAAATCATACCAAAAATCTCCTAAAGAGGGAATTTGACATGAAGATATGGGCCAGTCTAAGAAGATCCTTAGGATTGAAATTGATAGGAACATGGGATCCTCTACCCTAAGCATTAGTCAAACCAATTATTGTGAGAAAATCATCAAAAGATTCAATATGTCTAATGCTAATCCAGTAACTATACCTATTGTTTAACATTTTAAACTATCCTCAGCTAATTCACCTAAGGAAACTGACTTGGAACACCTAAATCAAATGCAAGTGGTTCCTTATAGTCAGGCAGTAGGAAGCTTGATGTACCTCATGATCTCTACCAGGCCTGATTTATCCTATTGTGCAAGCCTAGTGAGTAGATTCATGTCAAACCCTGGGAGAAGACATTGGAAAGCTACCAAATGGATACTTAGATGTCTAATTTGGTCTAAGTAGTCTAAGCTAATCTACCAGAGTGTTAAAGAGACAGATCTAGAACTTTATGGATTTGTGGACTCAGATTTCGCAGGGGATCAAGATAAAAGAAGGTCTCTGACAGGGTATCTCTTCCTATATGGACCTAATCTACTGAGCTGGAAGGCTAATCTACAATCAATAATAACTCTATCTACTACCGAAGCTGAGTACTTGGCACTTTCAGAAGCAATAAAAGAGGCATTGTGGTTAAAGGGCTTGATGGAAGACTTTGGCATCAAACAAACAGTAGTTAAGATATACTGTGATAACCAAAGTGCTATCCATCTTTCCAAAAACCCACAATACTATTCTAGGACAAAACATATCGGCATAAAATATCACTTTGTAAGAGACAGAATAGAACAAGGACAAAGCGAAGTTCTAAAAGTTCATACCTCGAAGAACGCGACAGATATGCTTACTAAAACTATCTCGAAGCTCAAGCTCAGCAAGTGCCTTGATCAGATTGGCTTCATGATACTTGAAAAAAAGGGTAATCAATGGTCAAAACCGGAAGGAAGAAGACTTCAGAGTTGAGATTAAGGTGGAGATTTGAATGAATTTAATCTCTAATAGCCCAACGACTAGTTTTTATTTTCTAAACAGACTTCATAACAGATTTGTAATCATATATATAGGTTACATTCAAATTGAAAAGAAAATTAATTCATTCTTTCTTGTACAAGATCTGTAAAAGAAAACAAAAACTTATGTTCTTATTGGTCTTTTCTTCCTCTTTCTCTTTTTCAATTTGCATAGTGGATTCTCTTCTTTACTCACTGTGAAATCGTGCAAGAACAGAAGAAGATTAGAGAGAGTTGAGAGCTTTTCAGAAATTCGACTTAGAGAGAGAGAGAAAGAATTTTGTTTACCAAAAGAATTTTGATCGGTCTCTGTTGATTTCCCTCAGATCTGTGATAGTGAATCTTACCACGTGTAGTCAAGAAGATAGAGAGGCATGGCTCATTCTGAGCCTTTCATTTTACCTACCTTCTCACTTGGATCGGTCTTCTCGACATCGTGGGCCTGAAATAAGGAGCAACCTAACAACATCCCCATTTGAAAATCTGTAGACCATAAACAAGGAAATAATTCAGAAAAAAAAAAAATAACTTTACAGAATTTTCTAGATAAGGAAAAAAATAAATATGCAGGATTAGTATCTTGAGATACATTTTGTGAAACAACTTCTAAGACATCCAACAAAACAACTATTATGACAAAAAACCAACAACCTTAAATAAAGATAGCCAATTTCAAATCTGGCACTAAATATAAGAAAAATATAAAAGAGGTATATCCCCTCGTTTTAATACATTTATATCTTTTCCCATCTAAATTCTTTTTTCCTTAAACAATCCCCACATTTTAATACATTCATATCTTTTCCCATCTACTTTTTTCCTTAAAACAAAATAAATTTATGTTTTTTTCTAATAAAAAAATTAGCTAAATATTCCACTGTGTTTTTAGATATTTGATAATTCTTTAACTCAAAACTTAAATCTTTTACAATTTTTTTTTAAATTTTATTCTATTTAATTAAAAATTTTAATCATAAAACAATATATCAAAAAGTGATATATTATTAAGGTAAGTTTGGTAACCATTTTATTTTTAATTTTTGGTTTTTAAAAATTAAATTTATTTTATTTTATTTTCTCACCATGGTTTGTATTAATCTTAAGTAAAAGAGTTGTATTCTTGTCCAGATCCAAATTTCAAAAAATAATAATAATAATAATAAAATAAAATTAAAAACTACTTTTTTTTGCCTCATTTGGTAATCATTTGATATTTGATATTTTGTTTTTTTTTGTTTTTGAAAATTAATCTTATAGACACTACTTCCATCTCCAAATTTCTTTCTTTGTTATCTACTTTTTACCAATAGTTTAAAAAATCAAGCCAAATTTTGAAAACTAAAAAAAGTAGCTTTTGAAAACTTGTTTTTGTTTCTAGAATTTAGCTTATAATTCAACCATTATAATTAAGAAAGATGCAAATCATGGTAATAGATGGAGGGTAAATAAGCTTAATTTTCAAATTCAAAATCAAAAAATAAATGATTATCAAACGGAATCTTAGTTTTCAAATTTTGATTTGATTTTTGAAAACATGGATAAAAAGTAGATATTAAAGCAAGAGGTTTAGAGGTTTAGAGGTGTTTATAGGCTTTGTTTCAAAAACTAAAAACAAAAATCGAAATGGTTACCAATAGGAGTATTCAAAAAACCTAATAACCAAAAAAAAAAAAAAAATCGATCAACACCAATCCAACCCATGCAGTTTGGGTTAGATTAATCAACTCATTTGGGCTAGTTTGGTTTCAAATAAATGAAAATTTTATGGATTGGGATTGGTTCATGGATTCACCTAATATAACCCAAACTAACCAAAACTTATTATTAACTTTAAAAAATATTTTTTTTTACTTAAAATACACTTATATTGATTTTAGTTTGATTTAATTTCATTATTTTCTGAATAATTTATTTTTTAATAACTTTTAAAAATAGATTCGAAAAGAAAATTTTCATTATATAAATTGAAATTGAGTTATTAATCTTAATTCAATATGAAAATAATTAAATTAGATTTTTATGCATTTACATTTTAATTTTTTTTACAACAAAATTTTAAATCAACGAGTAACTCGAACCAATTCAACCCAAATCTTTCATGGTTTGGTTGTGTTGGGCTTGTTTTTAGTAAGGATTCTTTGGGCGGATAAAATTGACAACTCGAACAATTGGATTGGGTCCAAAAAATACTTCAACCTAATCAAACCATTCATGAATACCCCTGGTTATCAAACGAGACTTAAGTCATGACTTCATTTAAAAAATATTTAGTCATATAAATATGTTACTTGATTGCAATACCTCATCATCAAAGCTTGACCACACACATTATTTAACAAAGTTTTTTTTTTTTTTTTTTTTTTTGTAAAATTAATGTGTTGATGTGTCTATAATATACTTTATTTCATAGTTTTGCAAACATTAAAATAGATCAAGTTTGTGTAAGACGTATCAAAGCGAGTATAGTTCAACTAACATGTAATATATGTTAGTGACTAAAAGATTTATGGTTCAAATTCTTCTACCTATATTGTACTAAAAAATAAAATAAAATAAAACTCGCGTGAGAGATTTGACACATAAATTAAACTTGCTGCACATAATGTTACAATCAATAAAATGTTTAGAATTTATTTAAGTTATTAATAAATGATACACATTTATTTTTATTATTTTTTTATAACAAATATGAATTAGGAAGATCACCTTTAAAGAAAAAAATGTATATCAATTATCAATGAACTATACTCACTTTGACATGCTAAATAATTGCTTAAAGATACAATTCATCGTTAGTTAAAACATTTATCTGTATAAAAATGAAATAGTATGATGTTTTTGTAATTTCATATATATATGTATGTAGGAATTAGCAAGTAGTTAGCGGAAGAATTCAAGATCATTAAACACTCTAATTTATCAATTTTAGTATCAAATGAAGCTTGTTCATCAAATGAAAAGAGGGTTTAAAAAAAACTTACATTTGATGACTTTGAACTTCAAATTCAGCTCCAATCTCCTCAACTAGAAGGTGCAGACCACCATAAAATCTTCCCTACTATTCTCTTTCGACCTTAGATTGATTTGTGGGAATCAAAATGAGCTGAATTGATGGAATTAAGAGAGAATTTTAATGGTTTCAGCTGGACATGAAGAACTCCTTCTTCATCAGTTTTTCTCTCTAGAATTCAGAATTGCATGGAGAGCTAACTCAACTAAAGTCTTTGGCTTTTATCAAACTAACATGCAATTTTTAAGACAACATGAAGTAGACACCTCTTACATCAAGATTTGAGTGGGAAATTGATGTTTGAGTAAGTTGGATAATCCCCCTTAGTGGGTTTATCTAAGATTTTGATTTTTCAAAATAAAAACGATTTTCTTTTTAATTTTAATACCAAATTTAAAAATTAATTCTTTAATTAATATGAAATTTCATTAATTTTAGAAAATTTAATTCAATAATTAATTTTCACATAAAATTAATAACTAATCAAATAATTTAATTAATTCTATTAATTTAATATCAATATTAAATTAATTAAACACCAAATTCACAACCATGAATCCCTATTCATATAATTTAATATTTAAATCGAATTTAAATATTAACCAATTCTCCAATCACGTTTAATTCGATAATTAAACGCATAATTATATTGCATATAATTACTAATTTCCTTAATTCGAATTTGAACGTTTCAAATTAAACTCATCACTCTATTCTAAGGTTTATTCCGTTTGTGAGCTAGTAGGGGACCTAATGGACCTACAGATCATGGGCTTCAACGATCCAAGATTAATTGGCTAAACTCTTTAGATCGAACTAATCAACATTTATTAATTACCGGATCACTCTACTAAAGCCCAGTAGTTCATTCCCCTCACTATAGATATAATTAAGTCCACTCGATATAACCATAACTAGTAAGTTAACCATTCACAGGTTGTTCGTAATAACGGCTGGGTCAATAGCTGTTTTACCCCCAAGATTACATCTTGTTCCTTAAGTCCCACCGATCCTCTAATAAACAATTATTTTGTGATCCAATTAGCAAGCTGAATCCTTCTCAGGCCAATGAGAGGATAGGGCCTCTTGGTCAAGACCCGGAGTCAGCACTTAAGGAAACAACCTTTCTACTAACCCAAAAAGTGGATAAGAGTGAATTTCATCTTGCATCCTATGTCCCCAACTATCTATCTGGCCTCCTGAAATGGGAGGATTATTAAGGCGCCGCTGTTGAACCAATCCTCACCCATGCAAATCTAAAAATAATCCTAAATAAACAAGAGTTCATAGTTAACTCAGGATTTAAGGTTAAGTTACCTAGGTCTTTGCTTTGAAATAGTCAGTCTTAAACAGTGAACAACGTTATAAAATAAGAGTGACTAATTTCTAAGTCTGATATTATATAAAATCTTTGCATAGGATGGACCCACTCGCATGTCTCCACATGAACAAAATAGGATCACTTTGTTTGTAGCACTTTACAACAATTGTAACATGTACAAAGTAGGTTGCATCCAATAGTGTTACCAGAATAAGGTACCCAACCTTATTCGTATGTCATAGACCGTTTTGGCTATTTACTTGAACTTGATCTCTTTTATGTCTCCACATAAAATCCAAGTATTCATATAATAGTCTTGGATCTTAGTTTATTGGATTTAGACTTTCCAAATGTAATTTACATATTCAATAACAGTTTTATTGAATAAATGTCAGTAACATCTTTATTATCAATAGAATATGTTTTATATTACAAACTGCGAGTTTTAGGACATACAACCCAACAATATTTGTATATATATATATATATATATGCACGATATAAACAATTAAATAATTGCGATTGGGCAAGATGTTTTCATACCAGGATGGAAAATATTATGTTCCTTATGATTTGAAAAAGTTAGAATTCAGTCTCTATGATTGATAACCAGAATTTAGCTCTATTATTTGATAAAATCCTCAGAAATAGTTCATGGATTTTATCAAACCACATAGACTACTATTTATGAGGTTTTATTAAATCATAAGAAGTAAATTCCAACGTCTAAAATTATAGGGTCTAAATTTTAGCTTTCTCCAAAACATATAAACCAAGTTTGTAGTTTAACCTAAATTAACCTAATTACCTCACAAACTTTCAAGAAAATTTTAATCCTAATCTTTAATATAATATTTTTTAATCTAAAACAAACTAAAGCACCTCCTTCCTTCTTTGCTGTGTCAAAATATTAAACTTCGATTGAAAATTTAGATAGCTATTGATGGGGTGGGGTTAATTGATTTATTTTTTTAGTTGAATCAGATTTCCAACCTCGAGATTGATAATACAAATATCATGACAAGTTTGAATTAGACTTATTTTGATGGTCAATTGATTATTTATTTTTATAAAGTTAAATATATTGTAAGATATGATGTAATGATTAGACCTTTGATTATCTAATTAAGAGAGATTATAGGTCAAGTTGACTTGGGGGTAATAATGTGAGTTAGTGAGATTGAGTAATAAAAAAATTGAAATGAAAATAATTGTTCACTTTGATACATTGTTCACGAAAATAAAGTAATAGGATTAATTTGTAGATTGTCAGTTCAGCAACAATCAGCAGGTACATTTATCCTTTAAAGTGTAAAATACAGATGTTAGAAAGTAGTTGTGTCGTAGAAGAATCACTACACTGAAAGTAATTATGATTCGACCTCGATACTAATCGCTAGTATCGGTTGCTCTCCAAGGTTAACACAGCTTCCAATTTCAGGCATGCACTCACTGAAAAATGAATTGGAATAAAAAAGAGGGGGAAAAAACCCTTTTAGTCCCCAAATTTTTTGGAACAAGTGCGTTTGATTCTTGAAGTTTCAAATTAGTCATTTTAGTTTTAAGTTTTCAATAATAGGTTTAAAAGGTTCTCTTCGTTAACATAACTGTTTAAATTAACAGATCTGTCCAAATAGATTATTTAAATACTGATGTGGCTTGCTGACTAAGTTGATGATTTGGATTAATTTGTCTCGTGAAGTAACTTCACAAGACAAAAGACATAAATGACGTGAAGTTGAGTTCATTTCTTGTGAAGTTCGTCTTGTGAAATCTCATGAAGTAGCTTCAGAGACAAATTTCACGAGATAAAAGACAGAAATGATGTGAAGTTGAGTTCATTTCTTAAAAGACAGAAATGATGTGAAGTTGAGTTCATTTCTCATGAAGTTCGTCTCGTGAAGTTACTTCACGAGATGAACTTCACGAGACAAATTTAAATCTAAATCATCAACTTAGTCAACAAGCAATATCAACATTTAAATAATATGTTTGGACAGATCTGTTAATTTAAATAACTCTGTTAATGAAGAGAACCTTTTAAATTTACTATTGAAAACTTAGGGACTAAAATGACTATAATAAAACTTCAGGGATCAAACACACTTATTCCAAAAAACTCGAGGACTAAAAAGGTATTTTTTCCAAAGAAAAAAAAAAGAAATGATCAGAATAGATGAAAAGAACACTACTACAAAATTGGGCTTTATCGGTTTAAAACTGACATTATAGGGGTACAATGTCGGTTGAAAATTGACATCGAAGATCGTGTTATAAAAGGTCTTTAATGTCGATTTTAAACTGACATTATAGATGATAGTGATCTTCAATGTCAGTTTTTAACCGACATTGAATACTATTTTAAATGTCGATTTTCAACCGACATTGAATAGTATTTTCAATGTGGGTTTTTCATCTATTCTTTGTCAGTAATTGTCCAATATTAAATATTTGTCATCGTTTAGTCATTGAAAAAAATAAAAAATATATATATTTATTGCTCACACACGTGCAAATTAATAATATTTCTCTTTTACCTGTACATGCACAAAATTAAATCTTAGTTGCTTTCATAAATCCCCAATAGTCACAAAGAAAAATTGGATGATAACTTAACACCAAAACCAAGATAAAATATATTTTTCATCCAAATCAACTCTATATGATTTTGATAGTAAATCCCTACATATCAACCATGAAGTATACATATATATGTTCTACATTGAACAAGTAGAGTATACATGCTAAGTTGTACACAAGAATAAAATTCAAAATAAATGGATTACAAAATGGTTAAAATGACTAGAAATAAGCTAAAGATAAATGAGGAGTGTTCAACGATGTCTTCCCCATTTTCTCTGATGTCAATTTTTGGAACCTTGAGACTATTCTTTGACCTACAAAATAGATAAAACAATAATTTGAACAAATAAGTAAAAAAACAAAACTTAATATTACCTTCAGCGAAGAGTAATAGAAAAACTAGTGAGATAACAAATAAATGCAAGCTTGCCAAACATAAGATTATGATGATAATGTAAAATAAATATCAAAATCTCATGTAATTTAAGCATACGAAACACAAGTGAGCCTTAGAGTAATGACTTACAAGTTTTTTTTTTTTTTTTTTTTAATGTGAAAATCTTTCCTATAAACACTTCTAAGAAAAGTACAAATTAAAGTACTCTAAAAATACCTTTAAACTTGTTGAGTAATCTAAAATTCTACATACCTAAAGCACTTCTAAAATATCAAAAGGTTCCTGAAATAATAAAACCAAATTCTTAATGTTAGAACTTAGTTCGAAACCTAATTTAGAGACACAAGAAGGAATGGGTAATCTTACCTAAAACAACCTTAAACCTCAATTTATACACCTCAAACCAAATGTATACTATAATTAAAACATATCTATGAGTTAATGACTAATTTACAGAACCTAAATCTAATCTAAAAGGGTCTAAAAAGAGTTTTCAACAACTAAAACTCACCGAAATAGGACCAATATCCATTGCTTTCTTTTGAATTCAAACTGAACACAGTAAATAAACACTTCAAGCTACAAGAAAAAAAAAAGCCAACAATAATCAATCTAAATGCATCATCACGACAGAAGCTTAAATAGAGAAAAAAATCGTAACAAGCTATTTTTCATATAAAGATAAAAATAAAAATCCAATTACACACAACATTAACTTAAATCATAACAAGCTATTTTTGGAACTATAAAAAATATTACCACATTTCAAATTAGATAACTCATAACTTGTTTTCACACTTGCGTAAACACAAATATGTCTTTGAACTATTCAAAATTAATTTAGTATCTCATTTCATACATTTTTTAAACATGAAATTTGATTTTGAATATTAAAAACATGTTTCAAAATGACAAAAGTGATTCAATCACTTCCAAATAAGCTCTGAGCTTTAACTTTTACTATGAGCCCAAGTCCAAAAGATATTTCCAACAATCCCACACATATGATTGTAATATCAAAATTAAAATAAAAAAATTATTTGAAAATATTGTTCTGAACAAAGATAGGAGATCAAATTTAAGCACCAATATCTGAAGATTTGGATCGATGCAAAATGAAGTAGGGTAACAATTGAAGGACTGTGAAGTCCGATGCAGAAGCGAGGATCGATCCCAATTTACAATTTCACAGTGAGTTAAAATTTAGAAACATAAATTATGCATTCTAACAAAATTTTACAGAATGCTTAAAACAAAACAAAGAAGAGAAAATAGGATTTAGATTTACTGACCCTTGAAGTCATAAAGCCTCCATAAAATCGTCTCCAATGATAAGAAACTCTTCTCTTGAAACTTGATCTCAACGAACAAGAAAATGTTGGGTTTTATGCCCTAAAACTCATAGATAGTAAACGTTATTAATTGACCGTCATCAATAATGTATTATGGATGTTAAATAAATAAATTTTATAGTTTTTTATTATTGTCTATTTTGTCTTAATAACTCTAAATCCAATAAACTAACATCCAAGGCTGTTTAATGAGTCTTGAACGGTATGTGGAGACATACAAGGATCAATGTTCAAGATACAACCTAAACGGTCTATGGTATAAGAATAAGGTTGGGTATCTTATCTTGGTAACATTATGGATATGGCCCACTTTGTATTTGATACAAACGAACAAGTACATGTAGGTGACATGCGAGTGGGAGTATCCTATGCAATGAGTTTGCATAAGACTGGACTGCGAAATAGTAACCACTAGATGTAACATCATTGACTAGTTTGGTTCTTATTTCAATAGTATGACCTAGGTGACTTAGTCTCAATCTTGAGTATATTATGACCTCCTACTCACTAAGGGATTGTCCTTTGATTTGCATGAGTGAGAGTATTGAAGGAACTCTTTGGAGAGAGAACCTTGAATGGAAGTAGATCGACAAAATTCCATTTTTATTGAATTCAAAGTTTACAGTAAACAAGTCAATAAGATATGCATTTGTTATGAATTACAACATGCATAAAGGTTTCAAGAAACCTTACATTTGAAGACCTTTTCTTCACATTTTCCTTCGAATGGATCACGAACAACTTGAAAACCTTCTTCAAGATTAACCTCAAACAAAATCCAGACACTACCACAAAAGCTACCTTGGTATTCTCAAGGTGAGAACCCAGGAGTGGTGGGCTCTAACTATTTTGGATATGAGGGAAAACTTAATCTAGATGAGGGATTGAGAATTTTCACACAAAACTCAAAGACATAGAACAGTTCTGTCTTTTTTCTTTCTCAATCGTGATTCACCAACCAAGAATAAGAAGAAAAAGTTTTCTTTTATTCTCCTTGCCATAAATAACCACCACCAACTTAGTGGATGGAGAGAAAAGAATGAGGAAGGGAGTTAACTCCGTTCCTTATTATTAAAATAATAATAATAATATAAATATAAATATGATAACTAACTTATCATAATAATATATAATATAATTAATTATCAAAATATAACATATAACCTATAGTTTTGATATTGTACACATACAATATAAACTATAGTTTCTTTCTCTATTATATGACATTTAATATACATCATATTTATATTAAATTTAATAAACTATGAATCCAATTCATAGAAACTATATTTAAATCTCATTCAAATATGTGTTTCCCTCCATTAAGCTATAATGTATCAATATACATTATGACAATTATATCACATATAATTGAAACAACTTAATTATATCAATATAATTAAATCCCTATACTAATTTGAACAATTCAAATTAATCTAAAAACTGATTCTCAACTAAATCCTATTAAGCTACGAAGGGACCTCATCGACTTGTAGCTCGAAGCTCCGATGATACATGAATAATTAATTAAATTCTAATTACATATTCACCATCCGTTAACTGTCGAGCACTCCACTAAAGACTAAAGCTGCACTCTTCATACTACAAATATATTTCTATGTCCATTGATATAACCAATAACAGTACGATGACCCTTCACCAAATTGCTTGTAATACAACTATGCCAAATTACTGTTTTGCCCCTATAGTTACATCTAACTTCTTAAGTACCACTGATCCTTCTAATAAACAATAGATCATAGTCCAACTATGACTAAACTCTCTCGGGCTAGGAGAGGGTGTGGCGCCACATTATTCAAGACGCGGAATCAGCCCTTAAGGGATCAATTTATCTACTTACCTGCCTCAGTGAAGAGTAAATTCCATCTTGTGTAGTTGTGTTTCCAACTCCCCAATCAGACGAATCCCCAAAATGGTAGGCTTGTTGAGTCAGCAATTTTGCCACTCTTACCCACAAAAATCAAAGGACTACCCTCATTGGCAGGAGTTCATAACTCACTCAGGATTCAGGTCATGTTACCTATGGTCATCTTGATTAAATGTAAGTCTCTATTATGAATGGTGTTATATAATAAGACTAAACATTTCGTGGTCCGGTCTTATACAAACTCCTTTGTATAGAATATCCCCACTCGCTTGTCTATACATGAATGATCAGGATCAGATCATTTGTAATACTTTACAATATTTGTAACACCTACAAAGCGGGTCATACTCATAGTGTCACCAAGATAAGATACCTAGCCTTATCCATATACTACAAATCTTTTTAGGTTATCACTTAAACATGATCTACCCGTATGTCTCCACATATATGTTTAAGTTACAAAGATAACTTTGGATGTTAGTTTATTAGTTCGTGGTTAATGCAACTAAAATTTCATATATTTTTTAGACGATGAATAAAATATTAAATATTTTATTAAATACATAATGTGTTTGTTCAACAATATTTACAAACAATAGGACCCTACGAGATTTAGGGTATCAACCCTAACAATCTCCCATTTGACCTAAAGCTAGTGGAATGTACAATATAATCAAAATACAAAGTACATAAATAATAAACTAGAGCATAACACGCACTCAGTACAATATCTCCCACTTGCCCTAGTCCAGACATGGTCTGTCCCATAGACCCATACTCTGCAGATGTCCCTCAAACACCGTAGCCATGAGGGTCTTTGTAAACGGATTAGAAACATTGTGCTCTGAAGCTATCTGCATGACAATCACGTCTTTTCGATGCACAATCTCTCGGATGAGATGATACTTCTACTCTATATGCTTGTTGCGCTTATGACTCCTAGGCTCTCGAGAATTAGCCACAGTACTATTATCACAATAAAGTGTTATGGGCTTTGACATGTCTGGAACAACCTCCAGATCAGTCAAGAATTTCCTGAGCCAAACGGCTTCCTTAGAAGCTTCAGAACCTGCTACATACTCAGCCTCCATGGTGGAGTCAGCGATGCACCCTTGCTTGGTGCTTCGCCATACTACTGCTCCTCCGTTAAGAGTGAACACTGATCCTGATGTGGATTTTCTAAAATCCTTATCAGTCTGAAAATCAGAGTCCGTGTATCTCATAAGGATCAAATCCTTAGAACCATACACAAGCATGTAGTCCCTCGTTCTCCGTAGATACTTGAGGATGTTTTTAACGGTTGTCCAATGATCTAGTCCTGGATTAGATTGATATCTACTGAGTATCCCCATTGCATAGTAGATGTCAAGTCTAGCACATAACATCGCATATCAAGCTACCCAAAGTAGATGCATAGGGGATCTGTCTCATCTCCTCAACCTCTTAAGGTGTCTTAGGACATTGTTCCTTAGACAATGTAACTCCGTGCCTGAAAGGCAATAAGCCCCTCTTGGAGTTCTGCATCAAATATTTGAAAAACATCTTGCTAATATACGATACTTGAGACAGAGCAAGCATTTTGTTATTTGATCTCGAAAGATTTAAATACCTAGAACAAACTGAGCCTCTCCCAAATATTTCATTTGGACTTGAGTCGCTAGCCAGTTCTTAACTGTAGTCAGTAAACTTACATCATTCCCAATGAGTAGGATATCATCTATATATAACACTAGAAAAACTACTGAACTGTTGATGATTTTCTTGTATACACAAGGCTCATCAATGTTTCAATCAAAGCCATAAGATTTGATCACAGTATCAAACCTTATTTTCCAAGATCGAGAAGCATGCTTCAATCCATAAATGGACCGATTAAGCTTGCAAACCTTTTGCTCTTGACCTTGGGTTATAAATCCCTTGGGCTACACCATGTAAATGGTCTCCTTAAGATTTCCATTCAGAAAAGTGCTATTGACATCCATTTGACAAATCTTAAATCATAATATTAGGCAACGGATAGGAGGATCCGGGTAGACTTAAGCATGACATGAGGAGAAAGTCTCCTCATAGTCAACTCCCTTAACCTAGGTGTAACCCTTTGCCACCAGTCTAGCCTTGAAGGTTTGCACCTTCCCATCAACAGCTTAATTCCTTTTGTAGATCCACTTACAACCTATAGGTTTAACCCCATCAAGTTAATCTACAAGATTCCATACGAAATTGAAGTACATAGACTCCATTTTGAGATCCATGGCTTTGATCCATTCATATCTGTCAATATCTTCTATTGCCTTCTTATAAGACAATGGATCCTCAACTTTGCCATCAGCTACCATAGCCAGGATTTCAATTAAACCCATATAGTGAATAGGTGGGTTCGCAACCCTCTCACTACTTCGAAGTTCCCTCAACACTTGAGGTGGATTTGACCTACTAGGTTAACCTATTTCAACAACTTTTGTTAAGGTACTAAGTTCTTCAACAAGAAAATTAACATTTGTCGATACAAATAAGTTTTTTTCTTTAGGATCAAAGAAAAAACCACCTCTCGTTCCTTTGAAGTAGCCTACAAATAGGCACAACCTTGAACGTGGTTCCAATTTCTTAGGATTAGCCTCAAGCACATGTGTTGGGAAACTTCAGATTCTGAAATCATGTAAACTAGCTTTACGACTATTCCATAACTCAAAAGGTGTTCTAGCAACACTCTTGGAGGGAACACAGTTAAGAATGTATGTTGCAGTCTCTACTGCATAACCCCAAAATGAGTCAAATAAGGAAGCGTAACTCATTATAGACTGAACTATGTCCAACAGGGTTCGATTTCTCCTTTCTGATACACCATTTTGCTGAGTGTACCAAGTGCTGAGAGTTGGAATACAATTCTATGTTCTATCATATAGTTCTGGAATGTTAAATCCATAAACTTTCCACCTTGATCAGATCAAAATGTTTGAAGTGTTCTATTTAATGCAGTTTCAACTTCAACCTTGAATTCTCTGAACTTTTCAAAAGATTCAGACTTATGTTGCATTAAATAAGTACCCATATCTTGAATAATCATCAGTAAAAGTGATAAAATATTCATAACCTCTCCTAACTTTTACATTCATCGGACCACAGAGGTCTGAATGTACTAGCTCTAGAGGTTATTTGGCCCTATGACCTTTTCCAGTAAAATATCTCTTAGTCATCTTGCTTTCAAGGCATGACTCACATACAGGTAAAGAATTTTCTTTTAACTCGCTTAGAAGTTCATTCTTCACCAACCTCTCAATCCTATTGAGATTGATGTGTCCTAGTCTTAGGTGCCAAAGTTGGACATTTTCCTTAGGAGAAATTTTAAGTCTTTTATGTTGAATTACTATAGTTTTAAACATATCAATATTATGGAGGGAATTTGTTGCTAACGACCTTAGCACATACAAATTATTTTCCAGTTTTATAGAACAAATATCAATACCTTTCTTTGTAACACTTTACTAAAATAAAATTTGATATGATAACATTGTTCTAACAAGCACTTTACAGAAACTAAGTTCCTTTTTAAATAAGAACTACAAATATATCTTTTAAAATAAGAAATTTGTTATGTAAAGTCAACCAGAGACCTCCCACTACCACAGTTGAGACGACGTGCCCAGTTCCAACTCGCATCGTCATCTCACTAGCATCTAGTTTACGTCAGGAACTAATTCCCTGAAATGAAGAACAAATATGGTTAGTGGCCCCAGAGTCAATAATCCAGGCAGAATCATCATTCTCCACTAAACAAGTGTCTAATACAAGCAAATCATATTTATCTTGTTTGGCCTTTTTCTTTTCTGCCAAATACTTGGGGCAGTTCCTCTTCCAGTGCCCATCTTGGTTGCAATGGAAACATTTTCTTTTGTTAGCTTTGATGGGTTGTCTACTCCTTTGTGCAGCAATTTCTGGGTTAGCAGCCTTCCCCTTTTCACTTTCTTCTTCTTCTTCCACTTTTTGGTGCCGGAGGAAGAAGGTACAGACTTATTTCCAGAGGTCAACCTTTGTGGAACTTCTTAGAAGATGAAGCAACATTTGCTTCACACTTCTTCTCCTTGCTTTTTAACAAGGATTGGAAGGTCTATAGTTCGTTGAGCAGGGTGATCAGGTTGTAGTCAATCATGTTCAAAACAACATTACTATGGAAGTGCATGAAACTTTTAGGTAAAGATTCCAGCATTATGCTAACCTGGCTGGCTTCATCGATGCTTGACCCATTCATCTCCACCACGTTGAAGTGGATCATCATGTTGAGAACGTGTTCTCGAATAGATACCCCCTCTTGCATACGGGCATTGAAGATATACTTGAGAGCGTCATGCCTAAGTTATGCAGACGGTTGTTTGAACATTCCCCTTAGGGACTCCATGATGTCACTAGCTGTGAGCATGGGCTCATGCTTCTTGGCAAGCTGAAACCTATGACAATAAAGTGTATATTTTTTGGGCTTTACACCAGGAGTCAAAGGTTATAGGTTGTGGCACCCTATTGAGAAGAGGTTTGAGGTGCGATCCGAATGTATGAATTTTCGAACCCCTTTTCTGAAGGTTGCCTTTGGTATTTATAGAACATCCAGGGTGAACGGCGGCTTCTCTCTCATGATTGCACAGATGGGACGGCATTAATTCCCTGACTGATGCACCGAATATTTATCACCGAAAAGCTGAATGTGTTTGTTATCGTTAGCGGCTATCAACTTAATTTGAATTCGACTGTCATCAGCTTTCTGTCCCATCGCGATTAATTAGCCTTTCACTCAGATGCGCCCACCATGTTGCGCTGGCTAAGTTGCGACAACCCTTCTTAAGCAAATGTTTGCGAACACGATCACCGCAAAGCCTTGCGGTAATGTTGCGCTCGACCAATGATTTCCTATCACAGATTCTGCCTTGCGTCAATGCATATTCTACATAAAAATACAAAAATCAACTGTTCCTATGCGATGAACGCATGCGACAGCAATATTATGAATCTAATGTTTTTTGGATGCAATTTAACATGTTTTATCAACGCAAGCCAACATTGTTTAAGAACTTAGCACTATGATAACGTGCATTTCTGCCCGTTATCAGCAGTAAAGATGGGTTGTGGTTGAAAGGATTACTGAATGATTTTGGAATTAATCAACTTACTATAAGGATCTATTGTGATAATCAAAGTGTAATATATCCATATAAAAATCAATAGTTTCACAATAGGACAAAGCATATCGATATAAATTTTCACTTCATTAGAGAAGAAATTGAGAAAGGTGAAATCGAGGTAATTAAAATATATACCTCAGATAATGCAACTGACATGTTGAAAAATCCCATACCACAAATCAATCTCAGTCGCTATCGAGAGCTCCTTGGGTTCATGTTACCTAAATAAGGTTAGATCATCAACTCAAGAAACGGAGGGTTCGCTTGTTGCTTACGAAGGTTGAGATTGTATAAAAAAATTAAAAAAAAGTGTACCTATTTTTTGTTGGAACTTCCAAGCTCACCATCAATCTTCTTTGTCTTGTAAATTCTACATATAAATAAGAAAATGAGCGAGTTTGAAAGGAGTAAGTTCATCTGTAAGAATCTCTTCAAATTTAAAAGCAATAAATATTTACCCTCACTTGCATAGTGGATATAGGCAACTTAGTCGAACCACTTAATTCCTGTGTCCTGCTCTTGTTCTTTCTTATCTTCTTCTTCATCAAGTTAATTCCTCCATACTTGATCTTAATTTTCTTCATACAGAATAGTGACTCTGCATCATCTTCTTCATCGAAGCCTCGAGAGAACAAAATAGAGAAAATCAAAATTAGAAGTTAAGAATTGCATGTTGAAGCTGATGACTACACTATGAGAGTTATCCTCATCGTGAGTGACAACCACGTCTGAGAACCAAGTGAAGCTGCATGGCTCTTTCTACATCACATATTTTCTATTTGGGCTTATTTCCTAATTTTCTTTTGAGCTGAACATAAAACTCTTGGGCCTAACATTTTCCCTTTTATTGTTTGAAAAAAAATTTATGGGAAATGAAACTAGTTTAATATCGTTTGGGTTAGCTTAATTTTTTTTAATGTTTATCTTTTCTTGTTGGAAGATGAAATGGAGATAGAGTATTAAAATACAGTTATCGAAAAGTAGCTGCGTCGTGGAAGAACTAGTGTCCTGAAAGCAATTACGATGCGACCTAGGTACTAATCGCTAGTGTCAGTTGCTCTCCAGGGTTAACACTTTAGGCATGCACTTGCCAAAAAATGGATTGGAATCAAGAAAAAGAATGCTCAGAATGTTTGGATGCTGCCCTAAATCCCATGGGTTATGTAGTTTGTAATTGCAATGTTCAAATAATTTATTTATCTAATAAAATAAGAGATTTTATTTGGCATTTAGTAGCATTAACCCACAAAACCAATAAATTAAGATCTAATGTTATATTCTGTAACTTAAACATGTATGTAGAGACATACAGGTGGATCATGTTTACGAGATAACCTAAATGGTCTATAGTAGATGGATAAGGATAGGTACCTTATCTTGGTAACACTACGAACACAACCTGTTTTGTAGTTGTTACAATTGTTATAAAATGCTACAAATGATCTGATCCTGATCATTCATGTGGAGACATGTGAGCGATGACATTATATACAAAGAGTTTGTATAAGACTGGACCACGAAATGAATAGTCTTGCTACATAACACCGTTGATAGAAGAGACTTACATTTCTCCAAGATGACTAGTTTCGCCGACTCAATTTGCAGACGGTTCTTTGATCTGCGTAGGTGAGAGTGGCCAGTTTCGATGACTCAATATGCCTTCCATTTTGGGGATCTATCTGATTGAGGAATTTGGAATGCAGCTACACAAGAAGAAATTCACTTCTTCTTTATAGTTAGAGTAAGTAGAGAAATTGCTCCCTTAAGTGCTGATTTCGGGGCCCGAATAATGTGGCGTCACACCCTCTCCTGGCCTAAGAGTGACTTGATCATAGTTGGACTATGACTTATTATTCATTAGAGAGATTAGTTGTACTTCAGGAGTTAGATGTAACTATAGGGGCAAAACGGTAATCTTGGCCCAGTTGTACTTACGAACAATTTGTGAAAGGTTAACTCACCATTGATTGGCTGTATACAATGGACAAAGAAATATATTTGTAGTGCGAAGAGTGTAGTTGTCGATTTTTGGTAGAGTGACCGACTATTAATGGATGTTGGTTAATTTAATTAAAGAGTTTAATTAATTAACCAAGTACTATTTGAGCTTCAATCTACAGGTCCATAAGGTTTATCGATAATTCAACTGAGATTATTGAGAATCAAATTAATTTTGGATTAATTTGGATTGTTCAAATTAATTGATAGAATTATTTATATATGATATAATTAATATAATATATCTGATACATTATAATATAAAGTTTTATTTCAAATGAAATAAATATTTGAATATGATTCAAATATTAATTAAATGATATGATTCATATAAATACTATAGGTTATATTTAATATGAATTTGATTCATATTAAATATTATATGTTAATTGAGGAATATTAAACTTTAGATTATCTTATGTATTATATAATATAAACTATAGGTTATATGTTATATTAGATATAACATATAGTTAATATGTTATATATAGTAAATTAGTTAATATATATATATATAATTTAATAATTAGTTTTTAATTTTTTTACAAATTAATTAGTTATAGAGGAAGTTATTTTGATAAATCGCTCCCCCTTATTCTCTAGAAAAGGATCGTGAATTTTTTCTTTCATGGAAAAAGTTATCTTCATCCTCGTTAAAGTTTTAGAATTCAAACACCCAAGAATTTCTCTGCAAAATCTTTCTTCTCTAAAAAAATTCTCTCATTTCCCTCACAAAAATTAACATGAAGCCCAACCCTCTCGTAGATTCTCAACCCTAGGAGAATACCAAGGTTGTTTTGTGGTGGTGTTCGGAGTTGACCTTTTGCGTTTATGTTTTTTGCGTGTTCAACTTCCAAGGAGAGTTCATTGAGATCGTGATCAAAGAGGAATTACGTGAATAATATAGCATTCAAGGGTATGTAACTCCTACCCTTTTTAATTCTTTTTAGAATTTCTTCATAGCATAGGCTGTAATTTTAAATGTATATGAGTGGTTTCTGTCTTCTGAATTTATTATTTTTGTAAAATAAAACAATTAGGATCCAATTTGCTTCTGTTGTAGATATTCGCACATCCTTTCACAAAACAGATTAAGAGAAGATCAAAATTAGAATACATATTACTAATTGATCCAATAGATCTATTGGTGAATTAAAATATAGATTACCGATTATCTTATAGATTTGTTGGTATGGGTTTAAGAAGAAGATGAATACAAAACTATTAAGATTGAATAAGAAGAAAAACAAGCATAAAATGGGAAGAAAACTATCAAAATAATGAATCTCATTTAATATTCAAATGGCTTTATTTTTTAAAAATAAAATCAGGTTAAAATATTAAAATGGTAAGTATTAAAAATTTTTTTTTTTTTTTTTTGCACAAGTGCATTTACCCAAATAGATGATAACAACAACACACATGTGTGGTGAAAGGGTTAGAAACGGTTATACTTCCACCACCACCAAACTTTGAAATCATCCCTACCATGCCTTGATATTTATACCTTTTAGGATTTACTTAATTCTCCAATGTGGGATAACTTTCACCCATTTTCTTTTAACTTTTGCTATGGACTTTAGCTTTTGTTGTGGACCTAAGCCTAAAAGTCATTTCCAACATAAAGTTGAGTATTCAAATTTTTCATATCTGATATTTATCACAAAACAAAAAGTGGCTTGATCTGGGACCATTTGGTTTTTTGTTTTTGAAAATTAATTCTATTGACACTACTTCTACCTTCGAATTTCTTCTTTTGTTATCTACTTTTTGCTAATAATTTAAGAAACCAAGCTGAATTTTGAAAACTAAAAAAATAGCTTTTAAAAATTTGTTTTTATTTTTCTATTTGACTAAGAGTTCAACCATTGTCCTAAGAAAGATACAAATTATTGTAAGAAATGGAAAAAAAAAAAAGGATTAATTTTCAAGAACCAAAAACCATAAAGAAAATGGTTATCAAATGAAACTTACTTTATTTGTTCTCAACATCAAGTCTGGAAATCAGGTCCAAACTTTACTGTAATTCACAAACCATATCATTGTTGTTTTCTTATTATTGTTATTCTTTATATAAAAAAAAAACCCCAATGTATTAAAAAATTTTAGAAGATCCACTTCCATAGTGATTGAAAATGAACGAATGATAGAGACTTTTACGATCTTAAAATTTTTAATTTTTTATAGATATAATTAAATGTCATTAATCTTTAATTTAATATGGGTAAATAAAGAAAAAAAATCAAAAGTTTTCAACTGATAATTATTATAGGTGCATTTTGTAAATATAAAATTAAATTTATAAAAAAAATGTACAATAATCCAAAAATGTACTTCAAAGTGTCTTTCTTTATTATAAATTATTGTAATTATTTTATTACAAGGTGGTTTTTTCCCGACTTTTTGAGACCCACAACCATTTCAATGATTGGTCTAATTTTCTAAGAAAACATCATGAAAAAGAGTGGTTCTTATTCTTAATTAATCGATGTCGCATCGGTTGAATTCTGATGGTTCGGCTTTTATTTAAATTATTTGTGACTCTCATTCCAAACTTGTCCCAAGTAATGCTTTAATTTTATGACTTATGATTGATAGATTTTTATTACTTTGGATTATTTGCGATTCTTGTGGGTTTTGTCTGCCATTTTTATTATTAGAAAATTTTCATTGGTGCCCTTAGTAGAAGTATCATTATCTCATATTGTCCCACCACTGAATTTCTTTCACATTTCCCCTCTCCACTCCAATGTAACTTGAACTCGAAAGTATATATATATATATATATATATATATATATATAAAAGTTTATGACATAATACAAAATAATCACAAATGATCTCTAAACTTATTTAAATTGATATGACGTGGTAATTTACTAGTGGATTGTCTTGTTGGATATTTCTTTTAAGATTTAGATTTACAACACACTCGTCTTTTTGGATAATTTCAACTGAAAAAATAAGTCAAACTCCAACCAAAGTAATGTGATTGATGGAATCATATACATATATAAGGGTTAATATATGCTATGTGGCTGAACTTCTAACTTTTGGTTGTGGTTTTTATGAATCTTAGTTGGTGTATATCTTAAAAGTAATATATTTTCTACGCCTAGGTCATTGATCGGTTGAATGAGTCTCTATTTACTGTGCATGCTAGATTTGTAGGTGGGTCAACTGGTTCAATAATAAGACATAATTCAGAACGAAAAGAAATCATCTATCAAAATCAACTATACACGCAGTATAGGTCGTCAAAATCAACTTGTTTTTTTTAGAGGTTATCTGTCCACAACAACTTTTGTAAATTATGTCAAAAGGTATTATACATTTACCTAGACATATTTAAATAATAATATATTTAATTAAAATATGCGCTATATATATGAATTAATAATTTATTTATTTTATTAGGTTGAATCATATTATGTAATCTAATTAATTAAAGTTCTAGATTCTTATTTGAGTATGGATTTTAGAAGCTCATTCCTAGTTAATTAAGGTTTAATGTAGTATTAAAGTGGTCTTAGTGTTATGATCCCCAATATACCAAAACAATAAGCACTCAGTCTTTCTTGAATCACATCTAGAGAGAGAACCCATTAAGGGCATTTTGCGTTTTAGTTAAAGAAGACTATAGTCATCTATTATTAATTTCAATGGAATTCGTATATTACTTATTCTTGACAATTTGACATGGATGATCCTAAGGTTAATCTATTCAATAAAGATTTAAAATAATTATGCTAACAAGTGGTATCAAAGCATAAAATTCATATTAGATTATTGGTTTTTGTTCGTTTTCCATTGGTATTGTAATTGAATTTTGGTTTCGGTTAAAAACTATAAAGATTATTTAAAATTTTCTATATAAAAAAAAAAAAAAAAAAAAAAGAGAAAAGAATATGGACAATACAGTAGCATCAGTTGTCCTTGGCTTTTCTTAAAAAATTAAATTCAATGGAATCCGGTTGTGCACCACGACCAGTAGTATGCGGCAATCTCACCGGCTATATATATATTTACTTTGGTTAAATGCCGTGTTGCACCTTTTATGCTGTCGAAAGTTATTTGTCTTTTATCAATCTGGTTTCTTGCCAATTTTAATTCAATGATTTCAGCGGTTCGATGTTTTTTTTTATAAAAAAATTGATTCTGTAAATTCGATGGTTTCTTGCCTATTGAATTCAATGGTTTATTTTCTAATTAATTTGAAATCTTGTATTTGTCAAGAATTAATCAATCGGTTCTAATCAATCATGTTGATCATTCTTATTTAATTTGGAATTTGTTGATAGTTGTGTGCATCTAAGTCCGATCTGATTGATAATATTGAACTTAAGTTTAAATTTGATTAATCATACTGTAAATTTACTTTTAAATTTGACCAATCATGTTATGGTTTTAAATTTAATTTTGATTGATAATTTGGTAAATTTAAATTTAAATATGATCGATATTTTGGTGAATTTAAACTTAAATTTGATTAATGATTTTTGATGATATTCATATGTTTATGTTGCTTTAACTGTATTATATGTATGCAATTATTCGGTGAATTTTGGTAATGTGTATTGGTATTATTATCCCATTATTTTTGTACAATAATATTATTATATTATTGTATCTTATATTTTAGATTGAATTGGTCAAAATAATATGCTATCAAAGTAGTCTTTGCTATCTAGATTAATTTATAAGATGTGAATATTCATGAATTTATGCGGATAATTATCGGCCCAAAAGAAGATAATTATTTGGCCAAATTGTGGGTATGCATGTGGTAATGAGTATGTTACAAGTATAAGGATTGCTCATGTGAAAAATAATCGGTCTAAAGAAAAACTATTTTTTTACAAAATTTATTGTTGTACTTTGACTACTGCATTAAGAGTACCATTTACAGTTGGTGTTACTTGCCCAAAGGCTAGACATCAATATTGTGCTAGATATCTTGTTAAAGGGGCTCACCACATATGTGAATTTATTTTATTATATTTTAATTGTGAGTATTTTTTTTTTTTAATTATTATTTCAGTTGGTCTTACTCATATATCTAGAAATCAGAGTTTAAACCCTAAGTTAAATGGATTGAACTTCAAGATTTGGAAGAAAACCTAGAGATATTTCTTGAGTATATAGATTTGGACCTTGCATTTGATAGGATAAACATGCATAAAGCGGAAGCAAACAGAATCATTAAGCACTCTAATTACACTTAATTTGAGTTCAAAGCATCCTAAAAACAATTTTTCACAAAAGAGGGTTTCTAGAATATATACCTTTGTGGATTCACTTTAATTCCTTACTGAATACCACGAATTGGAGCTTCAAATTCTTAGTAGACCACCAAGAGGAGCTTCTCTATTATTCTTAACATTGGATTTGAGTGGTGAAACTCTCAGTTGAGATGAATTAAGGTTGGGATTGGAGAGGTTTGAGAGAGTTTCAAAACTTCAGAATTTTCAAAAAACTAGCATGCAAATCTGCTCAAATTTCTAAAAATTGAAGTATTTAACAAGTTCAAGCATGCAACCACCTAGTCTTTAGGCTAATTGACACTTCAAAATCCATAAACTAAGTGGCCTAGGTGTTGAATTATGGATTAATCCACTAAACCAATTTTTATTTTGGGGGTAAACCCACTTTCAAATTAAACTAATTTTTAATTTGAAATTTAATCTAATTAATTTTACTTTAAAATTAAATTAGTTAAAACTAAAATTCAATATTCAAAATTGAATTTTATAAATTAAAATTGATTTATTTAAATAAATAATTGTTTAACATATGTAATTAATTAAATAATAATTTAATATCAAATATTAAATTAAAAAAAACACCTAATTCATACATGAATCCTTATTCATGTAATCAATATTTAAATATTTTAGACTCTCTAATTACGTTTCATTTTGATAATTAAGCGTTTAAATATATCGAATATAATTATCCAGACTCTAAATTGAATTTGAACATTTCAAATTCAAACCCTAATTTCGGATTTGAACACTTCAAATTCGCTCAATTTTCTAATCCAAGGTGTAATGTTTTACGAGCTAGTAGAGGGACCTTATGGACCTACAGATCATGAACTCCAACGATTTGAGATTAATTGGCTAAACTCTTTAAATCGAATTAATTAATATTTGTTAACCACTGAGACATATCACTATAGCTCAATGGTTGCACTCTCTTCACTGTAGATATATTTCTGTCACTTGATTTAATCATGATTAATAAGTCGATTCTTTACAGGTCGTTCGTATTTACAGCTAAATCAAAACTACCGTTGTACTCCTATAAATACATCTTACTCCTTAAGCTCCCATTGATCCTCTATTCAACAATTGGTTTTTAGTCCAACTAATAAACTATGTCTTTCTTGGCCATGAGAGGACGGGGCTCATTTTTTCAAGATTAGGAATCAGTACATAAGGGAACAACCTATTTGTTCACCCTAAAATGGGTAGAAGTGAATTCCATCTTGTAGAATTGTGTCCCTAGCTATCTATTCGGTCTTATCCCTAAAATGGGAGGCTTGTTGAGCAGTGTTGTTGAACTGCTCTCACCTATGCAGATCAAAGGATAATCTCGAATAAACAGGAGTTCGTAGTTAACTCAGGATTAAGATCGGGTTACCCTAGGTCATCGAATTGAAATAGTCAGTATTAACAATAAATAATCCTTATAAAGAAAAGTGACTATTTCATGGTCCAATCTTATGCAAAAACTCTTTTGCATAGGATGCCTTCACTCGCATGTCTTCACATGAATGATTTTGGGATCACGTTGTTTGTATCAGTATACAAAGTAGGTCGCATCCATAGTGTCCCCAGGACGAGGTACTCAATCTCATCCATATACTTATAGACCTTTTTGGCTATATATTATAACTTGATCCTCTTTTATGTCTCTACATAGAGTCACAACATTCATACTATAGCCATGGATTCGTTTATTGGATTTTATAATATAATGCAATTTCAATAACACTTTTATTGAATAAATGCTTCAACAATACTTTTATCGATAAATAGAATATGTTTTCATGATTACAAACTGTGAATTTTAGGACATTCTCAACGACATTAAGGGCCGATAAACCTATATCTGCTAAGGAAACCAAATACGGCTAATATAGAGAAGTGAGAATGGTCAAATTGCATGTGTCTGATGATCATTAAGCCCATTCCGGAGTCTTTTTGAGGCTTTATCACAGAAAGTGAAAATACCAATAAGTTCCTTCCTCAAATCGAGAAATATTTTGCTAAAAATAAAAAAGGGAAAGCAAGTAGCCTTTTGACTTCTTTAACTTCTATGAGCTATAAGGGTAATGGAAACATAAGGGAATACATTATGGAAATGTCCAATCTCGCAAGTAAATTAAAAACACTTGATATCGAGATACATGAAAATTTACTCGTACATCTGGTACTTATCTCTCTTCCTGCACAATTCACTCAATTTTAGATAAGCTATAATACTCATAAGGATAAATGGAGTATTAATGAGCTTACCTCACAATGTGTGCAAAAAGAAGATGGGATTGAGAGAGAAAGGACAAAAAGTGCTCATTTGGCAACTGACTCTCATGATAAGAAGAAAAGAAAATCTACGAGTGTTACAGAAAGGACATCTAAGTAGAATAAGAGCAAGAAACAGGCTACTGAATCCCTCTAGGGTGAGGCACTAAGGACTGTAGCATATATTTTTAATAGTGTACCTAGTAAAGCAGTAGTTAAAACCCCTTATGAGATGTGGACAGAAAAGAAGCCTAGTATTAGACATCTTCACATCTGGGATTGTCTAGCTAAGGCTAGGTCTAAAGGAACTCTTATCAAATAGAACCTATGAGCGGAAGGAAGATCTTTCCAAGCCCATTATGACAGAATTAAAGGCATTCACAAACATACAAAATAGTTATGCACATTCTAATAAATTACAACATACTTTCATAATTAAATACAAAAGGAACGAGAGACATACCTTTGAAGAACTCTTCTTCTACTAATCTCTCGCTCTCGTGAAGACTGGAACAACAACCTCTCGCTGTCGCTACAATCGTCTAGCAAACCTCTCGCTGTCACTATCACGAACAATCTTCTCCATGAACAAGTTGAAGGATCTCATACCGAAAGTTCCACAAGCGTGTTCAGATCAGTCCGATCTCACCATGGCCGAAATACAAATGATATACATTCAACACTAACAATTATGCACATTAATCTAATTATCGGCATGCTCAGAACAAAAGAGAATAACAGGGAAGGGATTCCATACCAGTTGAAGACTGTCTTCAAACTCTAGAACCCCAAGCAGCAGATCCCTCCAACAGATCTACCAACATCCGGCGGGAATGTCGACTGCAACAACACGATCAATACGAACACGAACATCGCAGCGGGGACGACACCACCATTAATGAAGCTCAGGTATCCTCGGAGTGAAAATCCAAATAGAGGGCTTTGGTGAGTTTGGTAGAGGACAAAGGACAACGGTTCATGTAGACGATAAGCAAGTGGGAGATAATACAATGCTATCATATAGCGGAAGTACTTATTGTATAGAAGAGTTACACGATCATGTAGGAAAGGCTGAACGATCGTTTAGAAAAAACGTATACGGTCGTTTAGAGAAATCGTGAGGTGGACGATCGTTTAGATGGAAGAGCTACTATCGTATAGGCTCTCCCGACCGTTTTCATGAATTCTTTTGGGCGGTAAAAAAAAAAATATGAATGCTCGATTGCAAAATGAAAACTTCTTTTCATTTTTAATCTGTTGGTTACCATAACCAACGCTGCCCACTACCCACGTTCGAACGTGGAAAAATTGATTAATTATCATATAATCAATCGATCAATTAATTAATTAATATAATCATATTATATTTATATCCTATAATTTGGTATCATATATCTACTATAGTATTTTCTCCTCTACTTGATATAAATCATATTTATATCTAATTTTCTCCAAAATAATGTATCTCATCCATTTAGTCAATTATATCATATATAATTAACCAGTCCAATTATATCATATATAATTGAACTTCCTTTTGTCAATTTGAACATTTCAAATTAACCCAAACACTGGTTCTTAACTTTATCCAAGCTACCCAGGGGACATATTGGACTTGTGGCTCGAAGCTCCAACGGTACGTGAATAGCTGACTAAACTTTTTAGCCACGAGATCCACCATCCGTTAACTATCAGTGATTCCACTAAAGACCAATAGCTGCACTCTTCTTACCATAGATATATTTTTGTGTCCATCGGATATAACCAATCATGAGTACGATGACCCTTCACAGATGCTCGTAAGTACAGTTGGGCCAATTTACCGTTTTGCCCCTGTAGTTACATCTCACTCCTTAAGTACCACTGATTCCTCTGATGAACAATACAACATAGTCCAACTATGTGTGAACACCTCTCGGACCAAGAGAAGGTGTGCGGCACCACATTGTTCAAACCCCGAAATCAGCCTTTAAGGGGCCATCTATCTACTTACCCCTGCCTCGGGGAAGGAATGAATTTTATCTTGTGTAGTTGAGTTCCCAGCTCCCAAATCAGATGAATCCCCAAAATGGTAGGTTTGAATCGACGACCTGGCCATTCACATCCATACAAATCAAATGACCGTCCTCAATGGCAGGAGTTCCCAACTCACTCAGGATTGAGGTCATGTTACCTATGGTCATCCTAGTGAAGTGAAGTCTCTATTATGAACGGTGTTATATTACGAGACATTAACACGTCGTGGTTAGGTCTTATACAAACTCTTTGAATAGGACGCCCCCGCTCGCATGTACCCAACACGAATGATCAGGATCAGACCATCCGTGACAAGTCATAACACTTATGACCACTCCACAAAGTGGGCCGCGTCCGTAATGTTACCAGGATAAGGTTTTCCTCCTTTATCCATTTACTACAGACCATTTTGGTTATCACTCAAGACATGATCCACTTGTATGTCACCACATACATGTTTGAGTCACATGCAGATAACCAGAGATTTTATGTTTATTGGTTTATGGTAAAGCAAATAAAACAATTAACCGAGCAAAAAATAAGATGTGAAGTAATTATCATATATTAACAACACGAGTGTTCGTACATACTGTTTACAAACTACAAGACACGAGACTTTAGGACATCAACCCCAACACAAGTAACCCCTTAGGCACCATCACTCTGCAACCTTGGTATTCTCAGAGTGAGAATCTAGGAGGTGTGGGCTCTATTGGATTTGGTAGAGGAATGGAGGAAACAACGATCGAACTATACGATCAAGCAAGTGGGAGAATGAACTGTCTATCGCATAGACTGTGGTGCTTGATCGTTTAGTAAAACTTGAAGGTACACGATCGTTTAGTAAACAGGCTTGATCGTTTACACAATCGTTTAGAGAAAGGCACTTACACGATTGTTAAGGCTGTCGCTTAGAAGGCTATCGTGTAGTCTCTCGGCAGCTAAACGATTAGTAAAAGCCCTTAATGAAGCGATTGTTTAAAAAATGAAAACATTTTTCATTTTATCCTTCAATTATGAAAAATGAACATAATCTCCCACTTCCACGCATGATTAAAGGAGAAACCACCCATAATTATCATATAATTGTTTTAATTATAAATAAATATAATAACTAACTTATCATATTATATTTATAACTTATAGTTTTAATATCACATCATATGTAATGATTTAAACCATAGTTCTTTTCTCCTTTACTTAATATAAATCATATTTATATCAAATTCCTCCAATTAATGTATCTCATACATCATATCAATTATGTCACATATAATTGAACCAGTTTAATCAATCATATATAATCAAACTCTCTCTTGTCAATTTGAACACTTCAAACTGACCCAAAAACTTATTCTCAACTTGAATCCATTGAGCTACCAAGGGGACCTTATGGACCTATAGCTTGAAGCTCCAACGATACATGAATAGCTGACTAAACTCTTTATCACGAGATCCACCATTCGTTAACTACCCGACACTCCACTAAGACCGACAACTACACTCTTCTCACTACAGATATATTTCTTGTGTCCATTGGATATAACCAGTCAACACTATGATAACTCTTCACAGATCGCTCGTAAGTACAGTTGGGCCAATTTACCATTTTGTCCCTTTAGTTACATCTAACTCCTAAAGTACCACTGGTCTTTCTAATGAACAATACATCATAATTCTACTATGAGTGGACACCTCTTGAGCCATGAGAAGGTGAGTGGCGCCACATCGTTCAAGCCTCGGAACCAGCCCTTAAGGGAGCAATCTATCTACTTACCCTTGCTTCGGGGAAGGAGTGAATTTCATCTTGTGTAGCTGAGTTCCCAGCTCCCTAATCAGACGAATCCCCAAAGTGGTAGGTTTGAGTCGGTAATCTGGCTACTCACACCCATGCAAATCAAAGAACCGCTCTCATAGGCAAGAGTTCCCTACTCACTTAGGATTAAGGTCGTGTTACCTTTGGTCATCTTAGTGAAATGAAAGTCTCTGTCATGAACGGCGTTATATAACGAGACTAAACACTTCGTGGTCCAGTTTTATACAAATTCCTTTGTATAGGACACCCCCGCTTGCATGTCTCCACATGAATGATCGAGATCAGACCATTTGTAGCACTTTACAACACTTGTAACATCTACAAGGCCATATCCGTAGTGTCACTAGGATAAGGTTTCCCTCCTTTATCCATATACTACAGACTATTTAGGTTATCACTTAAGCCATGATCCACTTGTATGTCTCCATATACATACTTAGGTTACAACGATAACCAAGGATCTTAGTTTATTGGTTTGTGGTAAATGCAACTAAAATATCTTATATTTCATAGAAAATAGTGAAGAAAATATCTCAAATTATTACATCACAAGCGTTTGTTCATACAGGTGTTTACAAACTGCAGGACCCTACGAGATTTAGGGCATCAACCCCAACAAGGTCTTACAAGCCTAATGAAAGAAAATTGGACTCAAGAATTATTACCTGCTATTTTGTTGGGTATTCTGAGCACTATCAGGGTTTCAAGTTTTATGATCCCACTTCTAGATCATTGTTTGAGACAGAAAATGCTAGATTCCTTGAGGATGTTGAGTTTGTGTTTCTTCAAGAACATTAGGATAATGTGGGCGTAATGGAAGATGATCTAATCAACTTCCAACAAGCTCTACAAAGTTCTAACTCTCGAAAGTGGATAAATGCTATGGAAGAGGAAACAAAATCCATGAAAGACAATGACGTTTAGGAGCTTGTCGAATTGCCATGAGGAGTGAAACCCATAGATTGTAAATGGATATTTAAAACCAAAAGGGATTCACATGGCATTATCGAAAGATATCAAGCTCGTCTTGTTGCAAAGGGTTTTACTCAAAAGGAAGACATTGATTACAAAGAGACTTTCTCTCCAATTTCATCAAAAGACTATTTTAGGGTAATCATGGCACTGGTAGCTCACTTTAATTTAGAGCTACACCAGATGGATGTAAAAATTGTGTTTCTTAATGGGAACATTGTTGAGACGATTTATATGGTGCAACCAGAAAACTTTGTGTCTAGTAATTCAAAGTCTATGGTGTGCAAATTGAAGAAATTCATCTACAGTCTCAAGCAAGCCTCGTCAATGGTATCACAAATTCAATGAAGTGATAACCTCCTTTGATTTTGAGGTAAATATAGTGGAAGATTGTGTACATCACATGTTTAGTGGGAGTAAATCAATCTTTCTGGTGTTATATGTCAATGATATACTCATAGCAAGTAATGATGTAGGTTTATTGCATGACATTAAGAGATTTCTCAAAAAGAATTTTGAGATAAATGATCTTGGTGATGCTTTTTTTGTATTAGGAATTGAAATACTGCAAGATCGTTCTCAAGGTTTTTTGAGATTGTCATAAAAGAACTACATTGAAAATATTTTGAGTAGATTTGGCATAAAAGATTGTGCACCCAGGAGATACCTTGGTCGCTAAAGGTGATAAATTTCATTTAGGTCAATGTCTCAAGACCAAACTCGAGACTAAGGAGATGCATAGTAAACGATCGCATAGTAATTTACTAAATGATCGTTGATAATTTACTAAGCGATTGTGTGCAATCGTGTATAATTACTAAACGATCGCATAGTTTACTAAGCGACTGTATGCGATTAATGCGGCGTACGGGGGAAAAAACTAAATAAAATATTTCTGAATGACTGGTTTAATTTTTTTTTAAAAAAATGCGGCGTACGAGGCTAAAAAGGAAATAATAAAATATTCCAGAGTGTATCTTCAAGAGACCCAGACGACAAAAAAGCCACCTATTTTCTCAATTAACTTTTAAAACCACCCCTATCTAAATAACCCCATATAGAATAAAATATTGAGAAAAGAGAGGACAAATGGGAATAACCAACATGGAAGTTTGGGAATTAAAGAAAATTGATGTTTTCAAATATAAGAAAATGAGTCAATTTATTATAAATATAGCAAAATGTCATTATTGAAACAATAACATTTTATTATATTTGAAAATCTTTTTAGCAATTTTACCATATAAAAAATCACCCTAAATAAAAAACCACCTACAATCTATTTTCCGTAAAAAAAAATATATTTTTTTTCTATAAATAGTTAACTAACTAATCGTTGTTGTGCTAAAACTAAGATTGAAATTGGAACAAAATTATAATGATTTTTTTAGATAGAATAAAAGTGAGCCTTAGTTATGAGTGAATTGCGTCAATTTTTTTCAAAGAAACAAGTATAGCTCAACTGACATACAAGTATGTTAGTGATCATATGATTGTGGTTTGAATCTCTTCACCTACTATTATACTAAAAAGATTGCATAAAAAATTATTCAACAAGATTGCAATTAACATGTGGATTTCAAAATTGGCATGTTCTCTAATAATAGTTCACCATTGAATAATTTTTGTTTTGTTTTTACTCAGAATAATGTTTTATTTTTCTTAGCTCTTTTTATAGGACACTAAATAATCTGAACTTCATCAGCATCTAAACACCTCAAGTTCTTCATTTCTCTTCCTTTTTGTCATCTGAATTGAGTAGTAGTAGAAGTAGAATGAATCGTACGAAAGTAATCGAGATTGCGGGTTCGATTCCAGTGAAGGAATCAAATAAAAAAGACCCAGAATCTGGTTGTTATCATCAACCCAATAATAATCTTGAAAGAAAATTTAAGGGAAAAGAAGAAGATGAAGTAGAAGAAGGTTGTAGTGAGACAGTGGAGGTTGTTGTTGAACGCAAGCTCATTCTTGCGGCGTCTATAGGAGATGACTTGCAATTGGAAGTCACTGCCGATCAGATCAATAGCTCTTGCGCCGCCACAGCCGACACTCAAACCATCGACTCGGAAGTTCCTCTTGATGAAGAAACTAAACAGCTAAGGATAAGTATGTTCTTTTAATTCTCTTTTTCTTCTTCTAAATGCCTTCATTTTCTCAAAAACTTTCATTTACTTTTTATCTGGGCGTTGGGTTTCAATATTTGTTTCTTTTTGTTTCATAAGCTTTAAGCATGTTTTTGGGTGGATTTACAACTGTATGTTAAAGGAGGCTTTAATGCAAATTAAACCTTTTTTTTTCTTGTCATTACAACCATTGATTTCTTCAAATTATTTTGAAGAACTTAGAGACCAAAATTCCAGGTATTAAAATAAACAATGAAACAAACTTGAAAATTCTGGACCAAAAATGAAATTTTAGACATGTTTTGTGACCTTATAATTTAAAACATTCATATTTATTTCATTTCAGCTTTTCAAATTACTAACGTCCCGTTTAATAATCAATTGGTTTTAATATTCCTTTTCACTTCTAAATTCGCTGTTTTATTGTCTACTTTCTATCAATGTTTTAAAAATACAAGCCAATTTTTTGAAAACAAAAAAGAAACAAGCCTCGTTTGGTAACTATTTTGTATTTGATTTTTAGTTTTTAAAGATTAAGTCTATAAACACATTTTCTACACCTAAATGTTTTGCTTTGTTATAAACATTTTACTCATGTTTTAAAAAACTATGTTAAATTTTGAAAACTAAAAAAAAGTAGTTTTCAGAATGGTTAAGAATTCAAGCTTGTGTACTTGAGATATAAGCAAAGTATTGTATGAATATGAGAGAAAATAGACTTAATTTTAAAAAACAAAATGATTATCAAACAGAATGGTAGCTTTAAAGACTTATTTTTTTTTTTTCGAATTTAGTTAAAAAAATCAATTCTTTTAACTAAGAAGGATAAAAAAGCTTACTTTTCTGGAACGATATTATATCGAGGGCTGCTATTTGGAATTCTAAATCAAACCTTTTTTTATAACTACGATGCATCCTCTATAGTCCTTATGGAAGGCTTTCCTTTAGCCTTCACTTGCTTTCTTTCTGTATGGAGCTACTGAATTCTTCCTTTTTAAATTAATAGATCATATTGGTCTTAAGATATGATGAGGATGCTAGAATGTGTTAACCTAATTAAGATATTTTAGTGTATCTACTGATTCATTACCTTTCTGTATATCGACCTAAATACTTTAAAAAGTATTTTTCTCTAAGAATAATTACACGTGACGAAATGTTCAGCTGCGAAAAAGATTAGCCTATATCATGCTGCACTTAAAGGTGATTGGGAAAAGGCTGAATCAATTCTGAAGGCGGACACGTCATGGAGTGTAAGCAATTACATAACGCGGGACAATGAGACAGCTCTTCACATAGCTGCCGGAGCCAAGCATGTCGGATTCGTAGAGCAATTGATGAATATAATGACACTTGATGACATAGCAATTATAAACACACATGGAAACACTGCGCTTTGCTTTGCTGCCACGTCAGGAGTCGTGAGAATTGCTGAGTTGATGGTACAGAAGAATAAAGATCTTCCACTTATTCGTGGATTTGGGAATGCAACTCCACTTTTCATGGCAATTTCGTATCAACGTAAACAAATGGCTTCTTACCTCTTCTCTGTCACTGATCGGAAGCAGCTCACTTCTCAAGATCAGATTGAACTTCTTATTGCCACCATACACAGCGACTTTTATGGTAATTTATTATTGGTTAAGTTTTGGTATCCATTTTATTCTTCAAATTTATGCTTGTTTGTTTACTGTTTCTTCGTAAATGTTTGCATTTTTAGTTCAATTTTGAAAAAAAACAAAATTTTGAAAACTAAAAAATATAGATACATTTAGTAACTATTTCATTTTTTGTTTTGGTTTTTGAAAATTTTTATTTCCTTCCCATTTTTTACGATGTTTTCTGTCTTTCTTAAATACAATCGTTGTATTCATAGTCAAATTTCAAACATAAAAATAAATTTTTAAAAGCTTACTTTTTTGTTTTCAAAATTTGGCTTTGCTTTTCTAAACTATCGGTGAAAAGTAGAAAACAAAGAAAAAAAATTAGAATTGAAAGTAGTGCCTATAGGTTTAATTTTCAAAAACAAAAAACAAAAACCAAATGATTACCAAACGAGGTTATAGTTTTTAAAAAGTTTTTTTCCCCTTAATTTGAACTAGTACTTTATTATNATTAAATTAGTCCCATTTAGGCTCTATTTAGTAACATTTGATTTTTTGTTTTTGAAGATTAAGCATATTGAAACTATTTTCATCTCTAAATTTCTTACTTTGTTATCTACTTTCTACTAATTGTTTAAAACTAATTCAAAATATGAAAACTAAAAAAACTAACTTTTGAAAACTTGTTTTTGTTTTTGGAATTGAGCTAAGAATTCAACAATTGTACTTAAGAAAGATGCAAGTAATTGTAAGAAATGTGGAAAAAATAGACTTAATTTTCAAAAACCAAAAACAGAAAACGAAATGGTTACCAAATAAGGTTTTTGTTTTTGTTTTTTCAAATTTAAGCTTATAAATGTTATTTTATATGCTTATTATGAGTTTTTTTGTTATGTAGTTTACTTTTTATTAGTGTTTCAAAAAACAAGCTAAACTTTGAAAATTAAAAAAAAAAACCTATTTTTTAAATATTTGTTTTTATTTTTTGAATTTTGGTTCAAAACTCACACTTATCTTCAAAAGACATGGAAACCATAATAATACAAAAAAAAATAAAAAATAAAAAATGGAAGATCATCCAAAAACCAAACATCAAATAGTTGTGCAAAGATGCCTAATTTTTTTGAATTTCAAAATTTTTTGGTTTGAATTTTGAAAACAAGGAAAAAATAAAACAAAACTAACAAACATGTAGGTAAAAATATATAGCATTTATATGAGCTTAGTCTTCAAAAAAAAAAAAAAAAACAAAAGAAAAGAAAAGAAAAAAACAAAAACAAAAACTAATTATCTAAACACAATTCAATGTCATTTTATATATTCAATATCACTATCCATGTATGCTGACCAATCTCAAATGATCTCTTGGATTGTATTTTCTCTTTCGCAGACATAAGTTTGGAAATTCTTGAAAGGAATCCAAAATTAGCAATTATGAGAGATACAAAGAACAATAATGAAACAGCGTTACATGTTTTGGCAAGAAAACCATCAGCGATCAGTAGCAGATCAGAGATGAATATTTGGAAAAAACGCATCAACTCTTGTCAGTTTTTTTTTTCTTTTTGCCCCCAAACAATTTATTTATTGATTGCACATTATAATATTGCTTCGTATTTTGACTGAAGGGACGAAAGCAATTTATGGCAAAGAAGTGATGAAGACCTTAGCTCATCAATTGGTTAAATCACTATGGGGACATGTCCTTCGAGAATTACCAGAAAAAAAGATGTTGAAGTTTATCAAACATCCCACAATATTATTACATGATGCTGCAAGGGCAGGAAATGTTGAGTTTCTAATTTTGCTTATTCAGTCATATCCAAATATTGCATGGGAAGATGATGACGATGGTAAGAATGTATTTCACGTAGCCGTTGAAAATCGACTCGAGAATGTGTTCAGTCTAATACATGAGATTAGTGGGCTCAAGGACTTCTCAGCAAAGTATAGAACAACTGGTAAAGAAAAATACAATATGCTTCATTTAGCTGCAAAATTAGCTGCTCCAAATCATCTCAATAGAGTCTCAGGAGCTGCCCTTCAAATGCAACGTGAATTGCTTTGGTTTAAGGAAGTGGAGAAAATAGTTTTGCCTTCACAACGTGAGGCCAAATGTGAAGTTGATTCTTCGATCAAGTTAACACCATGTGAGTTATTCACTAAAGAGCATAAAGATCTTCGTAAAGACGGTGAGGAATGGATGAAAAACACGGCGAATTCTTGCATGCTTGTCTCGACTTTAATTGCGACAGTAGTTTTTGCAGCAGCTTTCACGGTACCTGGTGGGAATGATGGTAATTCAGGCATACCTATTTTTCAACATGAGTTTTGGTTTACTATATTCGTGATATCAGATGCATTTGCTTTGGTCTCATCGTCAACTTCTATTTTGATGTTCTTGTCGATTCTAACTTCGCGCTACGCAGAAGACGATTTCTTGTACTCGTTGCCGTCTAAATTGCTTGTTGGAATTGCGTCGTTGTTCATCTCCATTGTGTGCATGGTTATTGCCTTCAGTGCAACGTTCTTTATGCTCTACAATGAGGCTAATATATGGATTCCTACCACGGTTACTGCAATAGCAATTGTTCCAATTAGTTGTTTTTGTGCACTTCATTTTGGACTATGGATGGATACATTTTATAACACTTACTTATCTAGACTTCTTTTCAGGCCTCATCAACGGAAATTGTTCTCATCATCGGCTTCTCATGCTGTTGATTTATTTCGTGAACTTAAGAAAAGAAGAAGTGAGAGAAAATTCTATCGATGGGAACAATCTTAGAATGTCTTTCATTTGTTTGTTGTGACAATAATGTTGACGACAACCATCTTTCATTGAGTGTTTAATTCGTGTGTAATATTTGGTTTTTCAGATGAATCAAGACTTAAATTATCTTCAACTTTACTAATCTAATATTCAAAATTACATACTCTAATCTTTTTCTTCAAATTGATATCTTGTTAGTATGTTGTAGAAACGTGGGGTTCCACAATTGATAATTAAAAAGAATAACTTAGGTATATTTCGAAGATTGTGATATCTTTATATCTTTTCATGTGTGTGATCTTTTAACATATGTTCATGGTGTGCTTTTTTTTTTTATTCACCAATTCTTGGATCGAATCTCTTCGTATTTTATTTTTGTTTTTCTTACCAAGTGCCCGTTGGGAATTTATGAACTTCATTAATTTTTTAATAGTAACCACGATGGCTAACATTGGTTACGGATGGACTAAGGAGAAATAAGATTGAAAAAATAAGAAAAAAAAACGATATCTTTTTGTTTTTTAAAAAAATATTTTTTTTAATAAAAAAATTACCATGTCAGCTTTAGAAGAAAATTTTGCAAAAAAACCATCAGTTCTGGAAAAGAAAAGATTGGTTGATCATTAGTTTTTTTAGAAATAATTTAGCATTTGTAGAATTTCATTTAGATATAGGGCAACCAAATAAGCTTAAGATTAAGATGGTAATTCTTTTTTTTTTTTTAAAAAAAAAACAGTGTAACTAATCAAAAATTTTTTAATTAAAACTAATTCTTATATAAAATGGGTGTAAGCAAAAATAAATAACATACGAGGGGACCGAACGTGGCCAAAAAAAAAGTGTTCACATGCATTAAATATCACAAAAAAAAAGAGCATGATTTGACTAATCATATTTTATTCGTTTCAGAAAAAAAGACCTTATCTTACTAATTTCTGTTAATTAAAATTTATGAAAAATGATTTTAAATGTTCTTATTTTGATATACATATTAGTTGTAGAGCTATAAATCCGACCTAATATTTAGATTAAACTATTATTTTCATTTCGATATTTTGACGATGGTTTTATTTTGATTCTTATATTTTTAAATAGTATAATCTCTAAATCTTTATATTTTCAATAAAATTTAAAAATGGTCATAGTCAATTAAATTGGAATAAAAATGAAGCGAGTTGGCAAAAAAAAAAAAAAAAAAAGAAAATTGAAATATGATTAAAAAAATCAAAGTAAAAAATTTGGGTGAAAAATAAAATATTATTATTCTTATTTTTACTTTTCAATCTCTCTATCCTTCCCCTTCCATTCTCTTTCTCTCCTCCATCATCATTTTCTCTCTTCCCCTTCTTTCTCTGTTTCTTCCAGTTTGGTCGGAAAATCTTCTTCAATTTCTCTCTCCAGTTTGGCCGGAAAATAATATCACCTTTCAAAAATCTTCTTTCCAGCAGCTTCAGATGCTTGATCGTGTTTAGCCAAAATCCCATAAGCCCATTCTCTAAAAAATCTTCTTTTTAGGAGCAAATTTTAATTCCCATTTTGCTAAATGAATATTTTTCCTTAAATGATTTAAGTTTCTGGACTCTTTCTCTCATCTATAACCATTCTATGTCGTCTCTATTGGATTTTTGGAGTTTCATTTCTTATCTCAGTCATTTGTGTTATTTTCAATTTTTGTCAATTTTTTTTTTCACAAACTTTTCGACCAAACCCAGTCAAATACCCGAAGCTACTGCAAGTGTTGCACATTTTTTGAAAAATTGGAAGAAACAGAGAAAGAAGGCGAAGGGAGAAAGCTTGATGGAGAAAAAAGAAAGGATGGGAGGGGAAGGAGAGAGATTAAAAAGTAAAAGTAAGAATAATAAGATTTTTATTTTTTCACCCAATTTTTTTTCTTTGATTTTTTTTTTTTAATCACATTTCACTTTTTTTTTCTCTTTCCAACTCACCCCATTTTTTATTCTAATTTAATAGGAAAGTTTTATTGAAAGTATTAAAATTGGACATTTAAAAGTATAGATATCAAAATAATAAATCTATTAAAGTAGACAAAAATAATATTTTAACTTAATTTTTATATCCATTTAAGTCAGTAACGGTGACGAATGTATTAAAAAGGCGTATGGAATCTTAAAAAAGAAAGATGCAATATTCATTTTTCTGTCAGATTTTTAGAAGCGAAAAATAAATTATATGGTTGTTCACCTAATGGCGGAAAGTTGAAATTCCCTACATCAACCTTTTGATATTTTCTAGTGATTTAAATTATACAAAATATTTTAAAATTTTGTACGATATCAAAAATACTTTTAAACTTTCGAAGTTTAAACACGTGATGAAGCTTTAAAGAAAATATTAAAAAATAACTCATATCACTAGGAAACTATTTGTGTTTTATTTGAAAAAAATCTATGAACTTTTAAATGTTTTAAAAATATCCTTAAACTAAACAAATTAAAAAAAAAAAACTTCAAAGATAATTTTAGTATTAGTATATGAACACAAACCATTAATACTCGTTTCAAAATATTCTTGAACTTTCAAGTGTTCATTAACCGTGTTAGCTTTACAAGAAAAAAAACTTCTATAGTTAGTATTCTTGGGTTCCAAAAGCACCATTTTTTTAAAAAAAATTATATAGATATCCTCTTTTATTCATATAGACATCCTCCTTTTTCTCCTCATTTGTCCAATTCTCAGTTCAAAATATAAATCAAATGTAAAAACAGTGCTTCAAATACCATTTCAGCTAGTTTCTTTTACATAACATACTTTATTTTGTAATGGTCAGATGGTATGGGTTATAAATACCACTGATCAGAACAAAAAAAAAAAAAAGAAAAGAAAAGAAAAGAGAATCATCGTACTTTCTATTTTTTCTGTAAACAACAACTGCTATAAGCAATCTTCAATTAAGAAAGAAAGAGAATCTTCCCGTGGACGTAGGCTTATTAGCCAAACCATGTAACTTTGTGTGTTTCTTCTTCTTCTCTTTATCTTCTTCCTTTCAATCTTCATTTGTTTCTCTGAAAATCAAGAAAACACGATCTTGTAATCAAATAATAACGTTTTCAGAGTATCGATTTGCATCGAGTCACGAATTTCTCTCATCGAGTAGCATCGAGTTAATAATTTCTCTCTTCAAGTTGCTTTGAGTAAAGATCAATAATCATCAAGTAGGATCGAGTAAAGATTAACACTCGTCAAGTTCCATTAAGGAAAGATTAACACTTGTCAAGTTCCATTAAGGAAAAAACAGAAACTCATTGAGGATAGAAGGAAAATCCATCAAGTAACGAGCAGAAATTCATCGAGTAACGAGTATTTACACATCGAGGATTTAACAGTACCTATTGAATAAGAGAGAAAAACAGAGATAGCTTTACCCAAAGAAACAGAACTTTCCTCAACCATTCCTTCACCAACTCAGGATTGATCTTGATTAATTGGGCCCACACAAGATAGTATAACTCAACAAAATTTGGTATCAAAGTGTTTGAAGATAATCAAGATCAACATTCTTGAAGTATCAATATACTCAAGAAAACCGTTCTCGACATTCTTTCCAAGTTAGTGATGGTTATTGCTACATTTGAAATAGAAAAGTTTGATGGAAAGGGTGATTTTGGTCTGTAAAAGGCCAAAGTCAAGACTATTCTTGGACAACAAAAAACTCATAGAGCCCTTTTAAACCCATCAACTCTGTCACCTACGTTAACAGCTCAAGAAAGGGAAGATATGGAACTTTAGTTCTTAATCTCAATGATAGCATTTTGAGATAGGTGATCGATCAAGACACAACTTACAAAATGTGGGTCAAGCTCGAAGGTCTCTATGCAACTAAGGATCTACCTAACAAGATATTTTTAAGGAAAAAGTTCTTCACATTTAAGATGGATTATGCTAAAACACTATCACACAATCTGGATGAGTTTAAAAAGATAGTTTCTGAGTTCGAGATCTATTCGCTTCTTCTAGATGCAATTTTGTTGCTGGCCTTTTCTCTTCCTTACCAGAGGAATCTTCAAGATCATCTTATAAATTTTCTTCCGTAGCCTCAAGATTTAAGGTGAGACTAAAAAGTATTTTCAACCTATATATTGTGTACCAATTCTTAGTATTAATAGTATTGGTAGGTTGAAGTTTTGCTAATGATAATTTGGAGGTATTATATAGGAAAATATTTGTGGTTATTCTAGGTAAGAGTTTGAAGACATTTGGATAGTAACCTTTTGCGTGTTTTGGTTTTATTCAATAGCATTAGTATTTGTCCAAGTAGAGGACAGGAAAATAATGGCGTTCTGGATGTAAGCCGTGTTTTACTATAACTACAATGGTGTACTATTTGGGTAGTTTTTTCTTTGAGTACAATTACTTAGAATTGTGCGTCTTTTTATTTGAAGAGTGATGCTTACTACAATGCTATATCTACTAAATAGTTTTGTGCTCTTTTGGCCACCTAATGTTCTCATCTACATTTTCCAAATTGTGGTGCTAATAGCAACAACTTCAAGCACTCATGGAGAGACTGAATTCTACTTGGCCCAATTATGTACGCTGTGTGAAGCCAAACTCTCTTAATAGGCCCTAGAAGTTTGAGAACCTAAGCATTCTGCATCAGTTACGTTGTGGGGTAAGTTTCTGGAAATTTGATATCTTTCCTCTTGTTAGAACTTTCAACATGCAGATATATACATGATTAACCTTCCTAAGTTAATTTGAGTTGCATTTTTGTAACCTATTGGCTATTTACTTGGTGAGGTTGATTTTAGTTTCCAACTAATGATTTATACATTAAAATGGGATTTTGGTGTTTCCCTATTTGAGCTATATACACTTTTATAAGAATAAGTCTATTAAAGAAGATTGTCCACTCATACTTTCATGGTTTACTACTTTTTTAGGTGAGAGTCATTGTGGCCTGAGTTGGATCAATTGCTTCGAGATGAGGATGATGTAACAACAGTGACCATACCTTACACAACTGCCATATCAGAATATCGAGTGGTATTCCATGATCCTACAAATGCAACTGATGACAACAAGAAATGGATGAATGCAAATGGTCATGTTGTACATAATGCTCAACATCCATTTAGGTTATGAGAATTTGATGTATTGAGTTTTGAGTTTAACTTGCAGCACCTTGCCTCATCTGGAAAATTTAAAAATAAGGAAAATAAGTAGAAAGATTCTAACTTGTTGTTTTATTGCTTGAAGATCTAATATGGTTGTGAGGAAGGAGCTTCATGCACCTACATCTGATCGTTCTTGTACTCATCTAGAGTTGATATTTCTGGGTCCACACTCAAGTAAGTAGCCTAAATTGGTATCTATGAGGGACTTTGGTGATACCATTTTCTTAAAAAAAATTAATTACTTTGATTATATACCCAAATTACGTGAGGGTAGGCTACATAGAATGAAACATACACCTAGTCAGGAAACATGTTTTAAGAAGGGATTTTCACAATAACAAGTTGACTGGACCGATTCCTCCGCAAATTCTTGTAGTGAATGGACATATTTTAAGAAGGTTGACAAGTGGAGAAGGTGCACCTAACCCAATAAGAACTTCATAACAACATTAATAACAAGTATAAGGTATATTTATAAGATGCTTATCTTAAAAGTCTATTTGTTCTAAAGTTTTGGATTAGATTCAGTGTTGGAATGCTATGACTATCCTGTAGTTATGGTAGTCATAGCTTAGTTGTTTATGACTTCCATTGAGTGGTTTATGGTAGTGAAACTTCTTAGGGCATCCTTTGGTAATTTATATTTATGCATTATTTGTCTAAATGAATCCGTTTGGTGTGCTTTTTAGTTGCTTGATGTTTTGGTCTTGCTTTAGGGGGCTTTTTACTTTTTACTTATATGGATAATGTAAAACTTTTTAGTTGGAGATGGTAATTTCCTCCTTTCCTATAATATGTTGTTTGCCCATTTTTCTCTGCTTGCAGGAATTCATGATTTCAATTTGGATTAAATCTGTTGTGGATGGTGGAGAGAACATAACGAATGAGCAATTGAAAGACTATTTGGAAAGCACTATATAATGACAAGTGTGTGTGCACTTTTTTTTTCGCGGGTGGGGGGGGCGGCGGGTATTTAACAAGTTTTTGTTTGTATTCTATAGTTTAAAAGTAAGTTCTAGCTCTTGTTTGGATCAAAATTTTAATTTTTCTATGTAACACTTATGAGTTTTGGTAATTTGTTGATTACCTTAGTTTTAGAGTTAAATTATCATCTCCAATTCCTCTTTTGTAACTTATTATTATGGATTTGTGAAAGCAATTAAGAATTTATTTTGTGCATGTACAGATTGATTACCTTGGTTTTAGGGACATGTCGTTTTTAACTTTGTGACCGATATTAAAAATGGATTGGACAATAATGATATCGAATACACGGACAATAATTGAAAAAAAAAACAGACATGGTATTTACAAAAAAAAAGGACAATAATTGAACAAAATGTACAATAATTTTAGGCTTTAATGTCTGTTTAAAACCGATATTAAAGATAGTTTTATTAAAGCCCTTTAATGTTGGTTGTCTTTAATGTCGGTTTTAAACCGACATTGTACACCATCTTTAATGTCGGTTTTAAACCCGACATTGTACACCCTCTTCAACGTTGGTTTAAAATCGACATTAAAGGGCTTTAATAACACTATCTTTAATATTGGATTTCAACTGACATTAAAGTCCAAAATTCTTATAGTGAGAGCTTCACAAAATCTCAGCATACCACCAAAGAAATACTGGACTATGTTCATTCTGACCTATGGGGACCATTTCCTACACCAAGCTTTAGTGGCTTAAGGTATTTTCTAACTTTAATAGATGATTTTTCTAGGAAGAGTTGGATATACTTCCTTAAAACTAAGGACCAAGCCTTTGGGAAGTTTAAAGAATGGAAAGCTATGATAGAAACACAAACATCTAAAAGGATAAATACTTTAGAATTGATAATTGGCTTGAATTTTGTAATGAGGACTTTGACAAATACTATAGTGAGAATAATATAACTAGGTATAGAACTGTGAGGTACACACCTCTACAGAATGGGGTTGCTGAGAGGTTAAATAGAACTATAATAGAAAGGGTAAGATGTTTGCTTTCTGATGCTATCCTAAGTGAAAACTTTTGGGCAGAAGATGCAACCTACACTATTTATACCTTGAATAGGTGCCTTCACACATCTCTAGAGTTGTTTACCCTGTTGGGTTATATGTCTTAAAACTCGTAGTTTGTAAAATTAAACATAATTTATTACCAATAAAGATGTTATTCAACATTTCTTCAATAATGTTGTTATTGAATCTATTAATTGCATTCATAAAGTCTAAATCCAATAAACTAAGATCCATGACTATTATATGAATACTTGAACTTTATGTAGAGACATAAAAATAGATCAAGTTCAAGTAAATAGTCAAAACGGTCTATAGTATATGATTAAGGTTGGGTACGTTATTTTGGTAACACTATTGGATGCGGCCTACTTTATAGGTGTTACAAGTTGTTGTAAAGATACTACAAACGAAGTAATCTAGATTCGTTTATGTATTGACATGAGGAGTGGGGGCATCCTATGCAATGAGTTTGCATAAGACCGAACCAAGAAATAAGTCACTCTTAATATATAATGTTGTTTACTGTTTAAGACTGACTGTATAGCTTAGATGACCTAGGTAACTCGATCTTAATAAAGATTGCAGCATTGCTGTTGGATTTTATGTCCTAAAACTCGCAATTTGTAAAATTAAACATATTCTATTATCAATAAAAGATGTTATTCAACATTTCTTCAATAAAGGTATTGAATCTATTAATTGCAGCCATAATGTCTAAATCCAATAAACTAAGATCCATGACTATTATATGAATACTTGAACTTTATGTAGAGACATAGAGATGGATCAAATTCAAGTAAATAGCCAAAATGATATATATATGATTAAGGTTGGGTAGAAAAGACTTCTTGGTGGTTCACGGATTGATTTGGAGTTGAATAGGAGTGAAGAGTAGCTTGGATATGAAGATTTCATCACAAAAGGTATGTAACTTGAAATCCACTTGAATATGCATACTTTAGAACTCAAATTAAATGTAATTAGAGTGCTTATTGATTCTGTTTGCTTCTATTGCATGCTTGTGTATTCCATCAGTTGCAATACTGGGATGAGCATTGTGACGTTGTTCATCCCAGTTGAGCAACGTGCGATTTGAACCTATTCGCATGGGAGAGGCCTAGTTTGACCAGTTCAGCCCTATTTTGATTCGCTTAAACCCTATTTGGACTGGTTCAACCCATTTTGATGCTTTGGAGGTCCCGTTCAAGCGCTCCTGGTCGGTTTGGGCGGTTCTCCACCAAATTAAAGCTGTTTTGGACCTATTTTTGTAATAATTTAGTTATTTTGCTTGCTTAGGATGCCAAAGTTGAACCATATCAATGTTTATTTAAATAATTATGCATGTGATGTATGTTGAATTTAAATTTAAACATATTTGTGCATATCGTATGGCATTTAGGATTTAAATCCTACCATAGGAAGCATGTTACATGCATTATGTATATGTTATAAATCGTTATAATGTATAGAATGCATGTTTAGGGATTCACTTATTTAATATAATTGTTATATTAAATTTGAATGCCTTTGATGTATGTTGTGGATGTAAGAGCATGTCTATTTTTATAAGTTGTTATAAACTTGAGTTAGACATTAAAATCCATAACAAAAATAAGTTGCATGCTCACGTAAGTTAACCACCCGTTTTAATAAGTTAAAATAGGTCGACATCTTGTAAAACGTGGTTACAAACTCAACGGGTGTATAATCCTTTCTAAGGCTGGAGGTACTTAAGTTGACGGTCTATAGAACACCTCCTACCTGGGGATTATGGCCGAATAATTGAGCGTTGTTAATCGGTTTTATAAGCATACATGAGCGGTGTGAGTTAATAAAACGGTTTATCACTTAGACATCATAGGTTAAAAAAATCCAATTATAAACGTTATACTTGGATAAACCACATAGTCTTAGGATTGTTTATTTAGCCAAAATGAACCTAAGTATAAATATACCCAATTTAATAATAGAACACTTTAGTGGGAGTTTAATAACTTATATGATAAAGTTATTAGAAAAATTCAGTGGGAGGTTAATAATATATATGATACGTTATTTTTAGCTCTTGCATCTCTAAGAGTTCACAATCGAGATTTAAGCAGTACTTTGTGTCACCCTAGGAGTGACCTTTATTCGAAAAGTATTTGCATATATCTAGATTCTAGTGAATAAGGGGAAGTTGTTCAAACATAAATCAAATATATGATAAATAGATTTCAACTTCCATGTCTCCATAAAGTTCACACCGTGAGATATATATGACGCTTTGTGTCACCCTGGGAGTGACCTCCATTCGAAAAGTGTTTGTATGCATCAATAACAAGGTAAATGGGGGAAGTAGTTCATAGTAAGTGGGTGAAGGACATGTGTCAACATGTCCTACGGTCTCTTCCATTAGTTTCGACCATGAGATTCCTATGTTGCACCTGCTGGTTTGCTTTAGGCAGCCCTTGCTAGTCATTTAACGACGACTCTCCCCTCGAAAGGTTGTAAGATAGAATTCAGAACAACTCAAACTCCAGAAATGGATAGGATTTCTTAGGTCCATTCCTAACCTTGACTCTCCATTTCGGTAGTATAGTTGGGGCTGACCTTTGATGTCTGAAAATGGAGGGTTACACTTATAAAATTACTAAAGTGTTAGTCATTTTTTATCGAAAACGGTAAATGAACGACTATAGGAATAAGAGTTATTCTGGAGATAGTGTTTGGTCAAAATTGTTTTGCTTTAGTGAAGAAGTATTTGACTACTCCTCGATAGCACATATTCTGACTCATTATAGTATCGTTGCAAATAAATAATGGTTATGGGTACATTATTACTTGTTTTGCTAAAACTTGACTTTGGATTTAATTGCAATTTGCTAATTAGAATTTGTTTAAAATTTTTCAGCTGTTGAATTCTTCTAGAATACTCGCTTCTGAATTAGTTAACGCTGAAATCAAATCAACAAACAAATTACTAGCAGTTGATAATTCTAAAAGAGTTCTAATAGAGGTTTTCCCTCTATCTCCCAACTCATCTAAAGTTTTAAACAATATAGATGAGAATGCTAAAACCAATCAATAAGATAAATATGATTTACTTTTTATCTAAGCATGTTTAGTGGAAAACGATAGAACCTGGATAATTGATTTAGGTGCTGCTAATCATGTCTATACTTTCTCATAGGAAACAAGTTCCTGGAGACAGTTGACAGAAGGCAAAACAATCTTTAAAGTAGGGATCGGGGAGGTTGTTTCAACTAAAGAAGTGGGAGATATGAAGTTATTTATAGGAGATAAATGCATTTATCTTTAAAATGTTTATTACATTCCTTATATGAAAAGGAATCTAATATCTATCTCTTGTTTGCTAGAACAAAATTATAAAGTTTCTTTAAAAAATGATGAAGTGTTCATCAATTCAAGAAATAACCAAATTTGTTCTGAAAAATTAGAAAATAACTTGTATTTGTTAAGATCGGCTGAGGTCAGAGACGTTTTGAACATAGAGATGTTTAAAACTGCTCAAACTAATAAGAAAAGGAAAGTTTCTCCAAATGGATTAAAATCATGGACCTTGAAATGGAGTATATGTACTTCAATTCTATCTGGAATTTTGTAGATCAACCTGAAGGGGTAAAACTCATCGGTTGCAAGTGGATCTACAAAAGAAAACGAGACCAAGCTGGTAAGGTATAGACCTACAAAGCAAGACTTGTGGCAAAATGGTTTACCCAAAGAGAGGGGGTAGACTATGAAGAAACTTTCTCTCTGGTTGCCATGATAAAGTAAATTAGAATACTCTTATCTATAGCTACATTTTATGATTATGAAATATAGAAAATGGATGTCAAGACAACCTTTCTAAATAGTTATCTTGAAGAAAGTATTTATATGTCTCAACCATAAGGGTTTATTGAATGGGGTCAAGAGCAAACGGTTTGCAAGCTTAATCGATCCATTTATGGGTTGAAACAAGCATCTAGATCCTGGAATATGAGATTTGACACTGCGATCAAATCTTATGGCTTTGAACAAAATGTTGACTAACCTTGTGTTTACAAGAAAACAAAACTGTCGCTTTTCTTGTGTTGTATGCTGATGATATTCTACTCAATGAAAATGAAGTAGAATTTCTAGCTGATGTTAAGAGATGGTTGGCTATGAAATTCCAAATGAAAGATTTGGGAGAAGTACAATATGTTCTTGAGATCCAAATAGTTCGGAATCGCAAGAACATATCTTCAGCATTATCTCAAGCATGTTATATAGACATGATGTTGTCTAGATATAAAATGCAAATTTTTAAGAAAGGAATGTTGCATTTTAAACATGGAATTCATCTTTTTAAGGAACAAAGTCCTAAGACACCTCAAGAGGTTAAGGATATGAAACAAATTCCATATGCATCAGTAGTAGGGAGTCTAATGTATGCCATGTTGTGTACATGTCCCGATATATGCTATGCAATTGGAATAGTCGGTAGGTTTCAGTCCAATTCTGGATATAATGATTGAACTGCCGTAAGAATATTCTCAAGTATCTTCGGAGAACGAGAAATTATATGCTCGTGTTGTTGGATTTTATGTCCTAAAAACTCGTAGTTTGTAAAATGATAAACATTTTCTATTATCAATATACTTGTTATTTATCTCATAAATTGTATGAAAGTCTAAATCCAATAAACTAAGACCCATGACTATTATATGAGTACTTGAACTTTATATGGAGACATAAGAGTGGATCGGGTTCGAGTAAATATTCAAAATGATCTATGGTACATGAATGAGGTTGGGTACCTTATTCTGGTAACACCATTGGATGCGGCCTACTCTGAAGTTGTTATAAAGAGTTGTAAAGTACTACATACGATGTGATCCTAATTCATACATGTTATGACATGAGGAGTGGGGTGTCCTATGCAATGATTTTGCATAAGATCAGGACTAAGAAATAAGTCACTCTTACTTTATAACGTTGTTTACTGTTTAAGATTGACTATTTCACCTAGATGACCTAGTTAACTCGATCTTAATCTTGAGCTAACTACGAACTCCTGTTTATTCGGGATTGTCCTTAGATTTGCATAGTTGAGGGTTGGCTCAACAATGCTGACTCAATAAGACTCCCATTTCAAGGGTAAGACCAGATAGATGGCTGGAGATATAGGGTGTAAGAAGGAGTTCACACCTACCCGATTTAGGGATAGGAGAAAGGTTGTTCTCTCAAGTACTAAATCTAGGTCTTGAACAAGGGACCCCACCCTCTCACTGGGCTGAGAGAGTTTGGTTTGGTGATTGGATCACAAACCAGTTGTTGATTCGAGGATTAGTAGGGACTTGAGGAATAAGACGTAATCTTGGGGGCAAAACAAATATTTGACCCAGCCATTATTATGAAGAACCTGTGAAGGGTCGACTTGCTGATTATGGTTAAATCATGTGGACATAATATATCTATAGTGAGTGGAGTGCAACTATGGGCTTTAGTGGAATGACCCATTAGTTAACGAATGGGGATTAATTTGGTCTAATGAGTTAATTCAATTAATCTCGGATCGTTGGAGCCCATGATTTGTAGGTTCGCGAGGTCCCCCTATAGCTCGTAATGGACTAGCTCTAGAATAGCGTGATAAGTTAATTTGAAACGTTCAAATCAGAATTAAGGGAATTAGTAATTATATGAGATATAATTATATGTTTAATTTTAGAATTAAACTGGAATAGGAGAATTTATATATTTAAATATGTTTTAAATATATAAAGATGGATATGTGTTAAAATTAATTTAATATTTGATATTAAATTAATTAAGTTTTATTTAATAATTAATTTATGAAATTAATTAAATTTTCTTTTTTAAAATCCAAATAGATTTTATAAAATAATTTTGAATTTTAGATAAAATTGGAAAATTTGTAAACAAAACACACAAAATGGAAAAAGAAGTTTTTCCATTATCCATCTTTGAACTAGCTCACACATATTGCAATATCTTGGCCTTGTCTTCTCCAAGCATGAGCTGCAACTCATGCAACTCTTCTCTTTGCATGTTGATTTGCAATAGAATGAAGAGATTGGAGTGAAAATTGGGCATGCAATCTATAGTGAATTTTAGAGAAAATTCGGTTTGAATAATGGTTCTTCAACAAGGTTGCTATAGTGAGCTTTTCTTCTTCATCCCTTGATTCAAGCTTGTTTTGAGTCCCACAACTCAATCTAGAGCACCAAAAGAATAGTGGGAAAGATCTTGAGGTGGTCTACAACAAGATATGGAGAAGATTGCAGCTAGAGAAGGAGCTTTGAAGAAGTTCTACAAGAGGTATGTCTTGAAACCCATTTTTCTGCAATAGCATGTTTTATATTATGCCAAAATTAGTGAATTTGAGTGCTTAGACGATCCTTATGCTTTCACTGCTATTGATACAATCCTATAATTGGTATCAGAGCATCAAATAAGCATTCAATTCGGTTTAATTTTCGTTTGATGGGTGTTTTATATGAGAAATATGAAACTGATGCACTGATATGGTTTTATGAGTTTTGGCTGTTTAATTCTCTTTAATTTCTCATTTAAATTTTTAATTAGCTCTTGCTTGATGAGATTTAATGTGTTCCTAAGAGTTTGTAGTTTATTTGGAGTCATTAGAGTTGAAATTAAGTTGTAATTCAAAGAAACAAGCGAAGAGGCCGAGTTGCAGTTCCAGAAAATCAGCCTCTGTTCTTATCGTTGCTGTGGTTCCAGTTGCTAAAAGATTGTCTAGCTCCAGACACTATACAATGTGGAGAAAAGCTAGACGATCATATAGCAATGGTCGTTGGTCGTTGTGATGTTGAACGCTAGACGATCATGTACCTGTGGGAGCTAAACGATGCATTCAATTTGGTATACGATAGCATTAAGGGATCGTTTAGCTTTGGTGTGGGAACTAAACGATATGCTGAATTACTATACGATGGTATTATGCGATCGTTTAGCAACGATGCGCTCTAAGCGATGTGATGAAGTGCTACGCGATAGCGCTGAGTGATCATTTAGATGCGGAGCTGCGATGTGTTGAAGTTTCTATACAATGGAACTAAAAAAATCGCTTATCTACGATGCTGAACGATGCGATGATGTTCTATACGATGGAGCTAAGCGATCGTTTAGCTACGACGGATACTAAATCGATGACATGCAGCGCTAGACGATGGTGTTAAGCGATTCGATGAAGAGCTATACGATAGCCCTGAGTGATCGCTTACTACGATCATTTATCTTTGATCAGGAGCTAAATGATNGTGTTAAGCGATTCGATGAAGAGCTATACGATAGCCCTGAGTGATCGCTTACTACGATCATTTATCTTTGATCAGGAGCTAAATGATGCGTTGAGTTGCTATGCGATAGCACTACATGATCGTTTACCTCTATGTGGGAGCTAGGCGATGCGACGAGTTGCTATGCGATAGCATTACGCGATCACATACCTTCGTGCGGTAGCTGGGCGATGCGTTGAATGCTATGCGATGGCATTAAACGATCATTTACCTTTTGCGTGTGCTAAACAATCAAGGATTTACTAAACGGTCTGGAAAATTGCTAGACGATGGTCGTCATTGCTAAACAATGAGACTTAGTGAGATGTTGAACATGTGCAAGGGCTGCCGGTTCGACTGGTTCTCTTGTGGTTTGGTCCGGTTCAACATCGAATGGTTCTTGGCTGGTCTGGTTCAGATGGTTCGGGTCCGGTTCAAGCTACTTGAGTTTGTTTTGAAGCGGTTTGAGCGGTCCGGGAGCGGTTTGGAAGCTGTTTTGTAATAATTAGAATTCTGTTTGCTTGTTTTTGCCAAAATTAAAAACCATATCAGTCTGTGTTTAATTATTCATGTATTTGATGTATGTTATAATTAAATAAATCTTGTATGTGCATATAGTATGCCATTTTGATTTAACATCCCATCATAGGAAGCATGTAACATGCATTGAAAGTATGTTATAATTGTTAAAATATATAGTATGCATGTTAGGGTTTCTCGTATTTAATATAAATGTTATATTAAATGTTGAATGCCTCATATATGTTGTGGATGTTTAGCATGTCTAAAGTTTTATAAGTTGTTATAAAATTGGGTTAGACATTTAAAATCCATAAACAACAACTGCATGCTCACGTAGGTTGACCACCTATTTTAATTGTTAAAACTTATAAAACATAGGTTACAAACTCAACCAGTATATAATCCTGTCTAAGGCTAGGAGTACTTAAGTTGACGGTTTACGGAACACCTCCTACTTGGGGATTATGGCCGAATTATTGAGTGTTGGTAACCGGTTTTATGAGCATATGTGAGTGATGTGAGGTAATAAAATGGTTTATCACCTAGACATCATAAGTTAAAATCTAATTATAAGAGTTATACTTAGATAAATCACATAGACTTAGGGTTGTTTTATTAGCCGAAAAGAACCTAAGTATAAATATACCCAAATAGAACACTTCAGTGACAGTTTAATAACTTCTATATAATAGAGTTATGAGAAAACTTCAGTGGGAGATTAATAACATATATGATACGTTATTTTTAGCTCTCACATCTCTAAGAGTTTCACAATCTAGATTTAAGCTGTACTTCGTGTCACCCTGGGAGTGACCTCCCTTCGGAAAGTATTTTTTAGCTTAAATCTAGATTACGGTGAATAAGAGGAAGTTGTTCAATTATAAGTCTATTATACGATAAATAGATTTCAACTACCACGTCTTCACAGAGTTTACACCTTGAGATTCATATGACGCTTCGTGTCACCCTGCGAGTGACCTCCCTTCGGAGAGTGTTTTTTATGAGTCAATATCAAGGTAAATGGAGGAAGTAGTTCATAGTAAGTGGGTGAAGGATATGTGTCAATATATCCTACGGTCTCCTCCATTAGTCTGAACCGTGAGATTTCTATGTTGCGCCAGCTGGTTTGCTTTAGGCGGCCCTTTGCTAGTCGTTTCGCAACGGCTATCCCCTCAGAGGGTTGTAACATAGGATTCGGAACAACACAGGCCTCAGTAAAATGAATAGGGTCTTATAGTTCTGTCTTGGATGTTGTCTTCTATTTTAGAGGCAAATTCATATCGTCCTATCGGATCTGAAAATGGCGGGTCACACTTACAAGAATTACGAAGTTGTTAGTAAAGATCTTGGTTGAAAATGATAACCAAACGACTATAGGAATAAGAGTTATTCCAGAGACAATAGAAATAAGAATTATTTCGGGGATACTAAGTTGTTAGTAAAGATCTTGGCCGAAAACGATAACCAAACGACTATAGGAATAAGAGTTATTCCAAAGACAATAGGAATAAGGTCACCCTTCGGAGAGTGTTTTTTATGAGTCAATATCAAGGTAAACGGAGGAAGTAGTTCATAGTAAGTAGGTGAAGGATACGTGTCAATATATCCTACGGTCTCCTCCATTAGTCTGAACCGTGAGATTCCTATGTTGCACCAGCTAGTTTGCTTTAGGCGGACCTTTGCTAGTCGTTTAGCGACGACTATCCCCTCGGAGGGTTGTAACATAGGATTCGGAACAACACAGGTTTCAGTAAAATTAATAGGGTCTTATAGTTCTGTCTTGGATGTTGTCTTCTATTTCGGAGGCAAATTCATATTGTCCTATAGGATCTGAAAATGGTGGGTCACACTTACAAGAATTACTAAGTTGTTAGTAAAGATCTTGGCCGAAAACGATAACCACGACTATAGGAATAAGAGTTATTCTAGAGACAATATGAATAAGAGTTATTCCGGGGATAGTGTTTGGTCAAAATTGTTTGTTTTAGTGAAAGAGTATCCGACTGCCCCTCGGTAGCACATATTCTGACTCAATAAAATATCGTTGCAAATAAATAATGGTTATGGGTACACTATTACTTTTTGCTAAAACTTGACTTTGGATTTAGTTACAATTTGCTAATTAGAATTTGTTTGAATTTTATCAGTAGAATACTTACTTCCGATATTTTTAATAGTAAAATCAAATCAACAAACAAATTACTAGCGGTTGATTATACTAAAAGAGTTTTAACAGAGGACCCTCTATCTCCCCACTCATATGAAATTATGAATTATGTAGATGAGAATGATGAATTCGAACAACAAGATAAATATGATTTACTTGTTATCGAAGCATGTTTAGTGGAAAACGATAAAATCTGGATAATTGATTCAGGTGTTGCTAATCATGTTTGTACTATCTTTTAGGAAACATGTTCCTAGAGACAGTTGACAGAAGGTGAAACAATCTTTCAGGAAGGGACCAGGGAGATTGTTTCAGCCAAAGCAGTGGGAGATATGAAGTTATTTGTAGGAGATAAGTAAATTTATTTGAAAAATGTATATTATATTCCTTCTATGAAAAGGAATCTAATTTCTGTCTCTTGTTTGCTAGGACAAAATTATAAAGTTTATTTCCAAAATGGTGAAGGTTCATCAAAATGGGAAATAAATAGATTTGCTCTGCAAAATTAGAAAATAACTTGTGCATGTTAAAACCAACTGAAGTCAAAGTTGTTTTGAACATAGAGATGTTTAAAACTGCTGGGACTCATAAGAAGAGGAAGATTTCTCCAAATGCCTATCTTTGGCACTTAAGACTGGGTCACATAAATCTCAACAGGATTGAGAGATTGGTTAAGAATGGTCATCTAAATTAGTTGGAAGATAGTTCATTACCACCATGTGAGTCTTGTCTCGAGAGTAAAATGACAAAAAGATCTTTTTCTGGAAAAGGTCTTAGAGCCAAAGAACCCCTGGAGCTGATTCATTCAGACCTTTATGGGCCTCTAAATGTTAGAGCAAGAGGTGGGTATGAATATTTCATTACTTTTATAGGTGATTATTCAAGGTATGGGCATGTTTACCTAATACACCAAAAGTCTGAAACTTTTGAAAAGTTCAAAGAGTATAAGGCTGAGGTTGAAAACCAATTAGGTAAAAAGATTAAAACGCTTCGATCGGATCGAGGTGGTGAGTATATGGACATAGAATTCCAGAAGTATTTGATAGAATATGGAATTCAATATCAACTCACAGCCCCTAGCACACCTCAGTAGAACGGTGTGGCAGAGAGAAGAAATAGAACCTTGTTGGACATGGTTCGTTCCATGATGAGTTACACTTAGTTACCAAATTCTTTTTGGAGACACACAGTTGAGACTACGGTGTATATTTTGAACATGGTTCCCTCGAAAAGTGTTTCTGAAACACCTTACGAGCTCTGGAGAGGACGTAGAGGAAATCTATATTACTTTAGGATTTGGGGTTGTCCAGCACATGTGTTGGTGCAAAATCCTAAAAAGTTGGAACACCGTTCAAAAGTGTGCCTATTTGTAGGCTACCAAAGGAAACAAGAGGTGGTCTCTTTTATGATCCTCAGGAAGATAAAGTATTTGTATTGACAAATGCAACCTTCCTAGAGGAATATTATATAAAGAACCAAGAACCTCGTAGTAAGCTAGTAATAAAAGAAATGTCCAGAGAAACGACAAATGTATCAACAAGAGTTGTTAATCGAGCAGGTTCTTCAACAAGAGTTGTTCATAGAGCAGGTCTTTCAACAAGAGTTGTTGATGAAACTGATACTTCACATCCTTCTCAAGAGTTGAGAATTCCTTGTCGTAGTGGGAGGGTTGTGCAACAGCCTGATCAGTACATAGGTTTAACTGAAACTCAAGTCATCATACCAGATGATGGTTTAGAGGATCCATTGTCTTTTAATCAAGCAATGAACGATGTGAACAAAGACCAATGGATTAAAGCCATGGACCTTGAAATGGAATCTATGTATTTCAATTCTGTCTGGGATCTTGTAGATCAACTGGAAAGGGTAAAATCCATTGATTGCAAATGGATCTACAAGAGAAAACGAGACCAAGCTGGTAAGGTACAGAACTACAAAAGCTAGACTTGTGGCAAAAGGGTTTACCCAAAGAGAGGGGTTAGTTTTTGAAGAAATCTTCTCTCCAGTTTCCATGATAAAGTCTATTAGAATACTCTTGTCCATAGCTACATTTTATGAAATATGGCAAATGGATGTTAAGACAGCTTTTCTGAATGACTATCTTGAAGTGAGTATCTATATGTCTCAACTAGAAGGGTTTATACAACAAGGTCAAGAGCAAAACATTTGCAATCTTAATCGATCTATTAAAACAAGCTTCTAGATCCTGGAATATGAGATTTGACGCTGTGATAAAATCTTATGGCTTTGAACAAAATGTTGACGAACTCTGTGTATACAAGAAAATCGTCAACAAAACTATCGCTTTTCTGGTGTTGTATGTTAATGATATTCTGCTCATTGGGAATGAGGTAAAATATCTAACCGACGTTAAGAGATGGCTGGCTTCATAATTCAAATGAATGATTTGGGAGAAGCATAGTATGTTCTTGGAATCCAAATAGTTCGAAATCGCAAGAACAGAATATTGACATTATCTCAAGCATCTGATATAGACAAGATGTTGTCTAGGTATAAAATGCAAAATTCCAAGAAAGGATTTTTACCTTTCAGGAATGGAATTCATTTGTCTAAGGAACATAGTCCTAAGACACCTCAAGAAGTTGAGAAGATGAATCAAATTCTATATGCATCTGCAGTTGGGAGTTTGATGTATGCAATGCTGTGTACTCATCTTAACATATGCTATGCCGTAGGAATTTTCAGTAGATTTCAGTCCAATCCTGGTCAGACCATTGGGCTGCTGTTAAAAACATTCTCAAGTATCTTCGGAGAACGAGAGATTATATGCTCGTGTATGGTCCTAATGATCTGATCCTTACTGGATACATTGATTCTAACTTTCAGACCGATATTGATTCGAGGAAATCAACTTCGGGGTCAGTATTCACTCTTAATAGAGGACTAGTTGTGTAGAGAAGCATCAAGTAGAGTTATATTGCAGACTCCACAATGGAAGCTGAGTATGTTGCTGTAAGCGAATCAACAAAAGAAACATAGCTGATCCATTTATGAAGGCCCTGTCGGCTAAAGTGTTCAAGGGTCACCTAGTAGGACTAGGTCTACGAGTTTTGTATCACTAGGGCAAGTGGGAGAATTGATGGGTATTGTGATGCCCTAGTTTATTGTATTTGTACATTTTATTCTCTCCATATAAACTCAACATTGTATATATTTGTATATATTGATCCACTAGAGTTTTAGTCCAAATGGGAGTATTGTTGGGTTTATGTCCTAAAAACTCGCAGTTTGTAAAATCATAAACATTTTCTATTATCAATATACTTGTTATTGATCTCATAAATTGTATGAAAGTCTAAATGCAATAAACTAAGACCCATGACTATTGTATGAGTACTTGAACTTTATGTGGAGACATACGAGTGGATCGGGTTCGAGTAAATAGTCAAAATGATCTATGGTACATGAATGAGGTTGGGTACCCCATTCTGGTAACACCATTGAATGTGGCCTACTCTGTAGTTATTACAAAGAGTTGTAAAGTGCTACATACAATGTGATCCTAATTCGTACATGTTATGACATGAGGAGTGGGGGCGTTCTATGCAATGAGTATGCATAAGACCAGGACCAAGAAATAAGTCACTCTTACTTTATAACGCTGTTTATTGTTTAAGACTGACCATTTCCCCTAGATGACCTAGGTAACTCGCTTTTAATCCTGAGCTAACTATGAACTCCTGTTTATTCGGGATTGCCCTTAGATTTGCATAGTTGAGGGTTGGCTCAACAGCGCCGACTCAATGAGATTCCCATTTTAGGGGTAAGATCGGATAGATAGCTGGGGACATAGGGTGCAAGAAGGAGTTCACACCTACCCGATTTAGGGATAGGAGAAAGGTTGTTCGCTAAAGTACTGAATCTAGGTCTTGAACAAGAGGCCCCACCCGCTCACTAGGCTGAAAGAGTTGGAATTGGTGATTGGATCACAAACCAGTCGTTCATTAGAGGATCAGTAGGGACTTGAGGAATAAGACGTAATCTCGAGGGTAAAACAGATATTTGACCCAACCGTTATTACGAAGAACCTATGAAGGGTCGACTTGCTGATTATGGTATCATGTGGACATAATATATCTATAGTGAGGGGAGTGCAACTATGGGCTTTAGTGGAATGACCCATTAGTTAACAAATGGGGATTAATTTGGTCTAATGCGTTTAGTGAATGAATCTCGGATCGATGGAGCCCATGATTTGTAGGTCCGCGAGGTCCCTCTATTAGCTCGTAACAGACTAGCTCTAGAATAGCGTGATAAGTTAATTTGAAACGTTCAAATCAGAATTAAGGGAATTAGTAATTATATGAGATATAATTATATGATTAATTTTAGAATTAAACGGAATAGGAGAATTTATATATTTAAATATATAAAGATGGATATGTGTTAAAATTAATTTAATATTTGATATAAAATAAATAAGTTTTATTTAATAATTAATTTATGAAATTAATTAAATTTTCTTTTTTAAAATCAAATTTTGAATTTTAGATAAAATTGGAAAATTGGTAAACAAAACACATAAAATGGAAGAAGTTTTTCCATTATCCATCTTTGAACTAGCTCACACATTGCAATATCTTGGCCTTGTCTTCACCAAGCATGAGCTGCAACTCATGCAACTCTTCTCTTTGCATGTAGATCTGTAATATAATGAAGAGATTGGAGTGAAAATCGGGCATTCAATCTATAGTGAATTTTAGAGAAAATTCGGCTTGAAGAATTGTTCTTCAACAAGGTTGCTGTAGTGAGCTTTTCTCCTTCATCCCTTGATTCAAGCTTGTTTTGAGTCCCATAACTCAATCTAGAGCACCAAGAAATAGTGGGGAAGATCTTGAGGTGGTCTACAACAAGATATGGAGAAGATTGCAGCTAGAGAAGGAGCTTTGAAGAAGTTCTACAAGAGGTATGTCTTGAAACCCATTTTTCTACAGAAGCATGCTTTATATTATGCCAAAATTAGTGAATTTGAGTGCTTAGATGATCCTTATGCTTCTGCTTCTGTCGATACAATCATACACGTGTATGGTTTCGAGGATCTAATCCTTATTGGATACACTGATTCTTACTTCTAAATCGATATTGTTTTAAGGAAATCAACTTTGGGGCAAGTATTCACTCTGAATGGGGGAGCAGTTGTGTGGAGAAGCATTAAGCAAAGTTGTATTGCTGACTCCACAATGGAAGCTGAGTATGTAGTTGTAAGTGAAGTAGCAAAAGAAGCAGTATGGCTCTGAAAGTTTCTGACTGACTTGGAAGTAGTTCCTAATATGCATCTGTCTGTCACCCTCTACTGTTACAACAGTGGGGTAGTTGCAAATTCAAAGGAACCTCAAAGCCATAAACGAGGAAAGCACATCGAACGGAAGTACCATCTCATGAAGGACATTGTACACAGAGAAGACGTGATTGTCATGCAGATAGCCTCACAAGACAACTTAGCTAATCTATTTACAAAGGCCCTCTCGGCTAAAGCATTCGAGGGTCACCTAGTAAGACTAGGTCTACGAGATATTAGTCACTAGGGCAAGTAGAAGAATTTATGGGTATCTGATGCCCTAGTTTATTGTATTCATACCTTTTATTCTCTCAGTGTAACTCAACATTGTATATATTTGTATATATTGATCCACTGGAGTTTCAGTCAAAGTAGGAGTATTGTTGGGTTATATGTCCTAAAACTCGCAGTTTGTAAAATTAAACATATTCTATTATCAATAAAGATGTTATTCAACATTTCTTCAATAAAGTTGTTATTTGAATCTATTAATTGCATTCATAAAGTCTAAATCTAATAAACTAAGGTCCATGGCTATTATATGAATACTTGAACTTTATGTAGAGACATAAAAATAGATCAAGTTTGAGTAAATAGTCAAAACGGTCTATAGTATATGATTAAGGTTGGGTACCTTATTCTGGTAACACTATTGGATGCGACCTACTCTGTAGCTATTATAAGTTGTTGTAAAGATACTACAAATGAAGTGATCCAGATTCATTCATGTATTGACATGAGGAGTAGGGGCATCTTATGTGTTGAGTTTGCATAAGATCAGATCAAGAAATAAATCACTCTTAATATATAATGTTGTTTACTATTTAAGACTGACTATTTCACTTAAATGACCTAAGTAACTCGATCTTAATCGTAAGCTAACTATGAACTCCTGTCTATTCGAGACTATCCTTAGATTTGCATGGGCAAGGGTTGGCTCAACAACGACAGCTCAATAAGCCTCCAATTTCAGGGGAAATACTGAGTAGATAGTTGGGGACATAGGGTGCAAGATGGAATTCATGCCTACACGATTTAGGGATAGGAGAAAGATGTAATATCGAGGGTAAAACAACATATTGACCCAGCCATTATTACGAACAACCTGTGAAGGGTCGACTTACTGGTTATGGTTATATCAAGTAGACACAAATATATCTATAGTGAGCAGAGTGCAACTATCGAGCTATAGTGGTATGACTTGATAGTTAACGAGTACTGATTAATTCGGTCTAAAGAGTTTAGCCAATTAACTTTAATCATTGGAGCTCATGATTTGTAGGTCCATAAGGTCCTTCTACTAGCTCGTAAAACATGAACACCTTAAATTATTAAAATGAGTGAATTTGGAATGATATCAATTTGATTGTTCAAATTGAATTTCAATTTGAAAATGTTCAAATTGAAATCAGGGTTTTGAGTTTGAATAAATTCAAAATCAAATTAGGGTTTGTTTTATTATATTTGATATAATTAACGTTTAATTTATTGAAATTAAACGAAATTGGAGAGTTTATAATGTTTTAAATATTAATTTAAATATTAATTACATGAATAAGATTCATGTTGGAAATTAGATGTGTGATTAATTTGATATTTGATATTAAATTAATTAATTAAAAATAAAATTAATTTCAATTTTAAAATTCAATTTGAGAAATTGAATATTGAATTGTTGAATTTGATTAATTTGGAATTAATCAAATTGAATTTAATTAATTTGAAATTAATTAGATTTTTGGAAATTAAATTGGAAATTGAGAAAGTGGGTTTTTCCCACTTTTCTAAAGCATGAGGTGTTTCCTCGTGTAATCACACAATTCCCACTTCAATTGTTGAAGTAGTTGCTGGCCAATTCTACTGATGAAGTGGTTGCATGCTGAAGGTTAATAAAACACTGAGAATTGAAAGAAGTATGAATTGAGCTGGAAAAGTAAGTTTCTGCTACTTCATCTTCTTCCTCACAAACTCTCTCAATTTCCTTCACCAAATTCACTTAATTCGAGTTCCACCACTCAAATTCAAGGTTGAGAATGGTAGAGAAGATATCTTAGTGGTTCACTGTCGATTTGGAACTAATTTGGAGTGAAGAGTAGCTTGGAATTGGAAGATTTCATCAAAGGTAAGTTCAACTTGAAACCCACTTTAGTTTTTTTGAAATAACATGCTTTAGAACTCAAATCAAATGTAATTAGAGTGTTTATTGATTATGTTTGCTTCCGTTGCTTGCTTGTGTATTTTATCATACCCTTGAGGAGAAGTGGACTAATCATCCTCCTAATCTAGACAACCTTAAGATTTTTGGGTGTGTATGGTTTGTTCACCAAAATAAAGGAAATTTGAAGGCCAAAGCTACTAAGTGCATGTTTGTAGGCTTTACAGAGGGAGTCAAAGGATTTAAAATGCGGCATCCAATAGAGAGGAAGTTCATAATTAGTAGAGACATCAACTTTAGAGAAGATGAGATGTTTATGCAAAAGAAGAAGAGACTTAAGGATGAAGCTGAGATATCTACCATAGGAATTGAGGTGGAGTTAACTACTGAGCAACCAACAAGACCTAGCTTACCTAGTGACACAGGAGAAGTTGAGGAAGAAGTAGGGGAACAAGATGAGACTGCTAATCAGCAGCTAGACTTGAGTCAGTATGCCTTAGCCAGGGATAGACAAAGGAGAACCATTACCCCTCCAGTAAGATATACTAAAATGAACTATATGAATTTAGTTCTAAATGTTGTTGTCGCTCCTACTGACCAAGAACCAACAACTTTGGAAGAAGCAACAAGTTGTTCTAAGGAATTGGATAGAAGCCATGAATGAGGAAATGTACTTACTAATGTGAATGATACTTGGTCTTAAGTTCCTCTGCCTAAGGGTTATAAACCAGTAGCTTCCAAATGGGTTTCAAACTCAAAGAAGGTGCATCATGTGATTAGAAACCTAGGTATAAGGCAAGGTTGGTTGCAAAGGGGTTTACACAAAGGGAAGAAATAGACTACTCAGAGATTTTCTCTCTAGTTGTCAAACAAACTTCTATAAGGCTTCTTTTATCCTTGGTTGCTCAAAATAACTTAGAATTGTATCAATTAGATGTGAAAATTGCCTTCTTTCGTGGACATCTAGAAGAGACAATCTACATTAAGCAACCTAAGAGATTTAAAGTTAAAGGAAAAGAGAATCTCTATTGCTTACTCAACAAGTCAATCTATGGGCTAAAACAATCACCTAGGTGTTGATATAGAAGGTTCAATGACTATATATCTAGCATTGGATTCAAAAGAAGTTCCTATGACATATGTCTTTATGTAAATACAAGTTCCTACAAGGACAAGGTTTACTTACTCATATATGTGGATGACATGTTACTGGAAGGTAGGTCCAAGGAAGATAACTCATGTTAAAAACCTCTTAAAAGAGAGTGTGACATGAAGGACTTGGGAGAAGCAAGCAAGGTTCTAGGGATTGAGATCCTAAGGAACAGGGAGGAGTCTATCTTAAGCATTAACCAATTTAACTATTGTGAGAAGATCCTAAAAAGGTTCAACCTAAGTGATGCTAAACCTGTAAACTCGCCTATTTCTCAGCACTTCATGTTATCCTCAGCCAATTCTCCTAAAGATTCTGACCTAGAACATAAAAAACCGATGTCTATTATACCTTATAGTCAGGCAATCGGAAGCCTAATGTATTTAGTGATTTCTACCAGACCTGATCTCTCATACTCGGTTAGTCTTGTTAGTTGGTATATGTCTAACCTAGGTGAGAGACACTGGGAGCCCACTAAATGGATCCTAAAATAATTAGTTTGGTCTAAAAACTTAAGACTCGTCTACCAAAAATCAGCTGAACCAAACTCAGAGTTATATAGATATGTGGATGCTGGCTATGCTAGTGATTTTAACAAAAGAATGTCCCTAATAGGCTATCTATTCCTGTATGGTCCTAATCTAATTAGCTGGAAAGCCACATTACAACCTATAGTGGCTTTATCTACAATAGAAGCTAAGTATATGGCATTAACTGAAGCAATTAAAGAGACATTGTGGCTTAAGGGATTATTGAAAGACTTTGAATTAAGTCAAATAGTGGTAAGATTATACTGTGACCACCAAAGTGCTATACATTTATCTCGAAATTCACAATACCACACTAGAAAAAAACATATTGATATAAAGTATCATTTCATCAAAGACAAAGTTGAGACAGGGGAAATAGAAATCCTAAAAGTTCACACATCAAAGAACACAACAGACATGTTGACAAAACCAGTATCAAAACTTAAATTGATCAAATGTCTAGAACAAGTTGGTTTCGAACTTCTAGACACGGGGTAAATAGAATTGTCAGAATTAGGAAGATCAAAAGATTGCAGGCATTAGAGTCAAGGTGCAGTATTTGTAAAAACAGTGACTCAAATACCATTTCAGCTAGTTTAGTTTACATAACACACTTTATCTTGTAACAGTAGATGGTATGTATTATAAATACCATTTATTAGAACAAAAAAAAAAAAAAAGAGAATCATCGTACTTTCTACTTTTCTATATACAACAACTGCTGTAAGTAATCTTCAAGTAAGAAAGAAAGAGAATCTTCCTGTGGATGTAGGCTTATTAGCCGAAGCACATAACTCTACATGTTCTTTGTTCGTCTCTTCATCTCCTTTCTTTCAATCTTCATCTGTTTATCTGCAAATCAAGAAGAAACGATCTTGTAATCAAATTAGAACGTTTTCAGAGTATCGAGTTGCATCAAGTCATGAATTTCTCTCATCGTGTAGCATCGAGTCAAGAATTTCTCTCTTCGAGTTACTTCGATTAAAGATTAATACTCATTGAGTAAGATCGAGTAAAGATTAACGCTCGTCGAATTCCATCGAGGAAAGAATAGAAACTCATTGAGGATAGAAGGAAAAATCCATTGAGTAACGAGCAGAAATTCATCTAGTAACGAGTATTTACACATTGAGGATTTAACAGTGCCTATCGAATAGGAGAGAAAAATAGAGATAGCTTTACCCAAAGAAACATAGCTTTCCTCATCCATTTCTTCATCAACTCAGGATTGATCTTGATTAATTAGGCCTATACAAGATAGTATAACCCAACATCAAAACTTCTAGATAAAAATACTTTAAAGTACTACATTCTTTTTGGCAGTTTATTTTGATTGTTGACCTACATTTTCTTATATGACAAATTCTTCTTTCATTTATCCTTTAAATAGAGAAATAGATGTAGCGAGATATTTTTTAATTATCTTTCTTATGTGAATAAGAGTGACCTACAAAAAGATTAGCGTAGTATAAGATGCATACTGACCGAAATATTACTCTTGTATGTAAGAAAAAACGATTCCATGGGGTTTGGCTTTTGAATGCACTATCAAAAATGGAGAGTCAACCCCATTGCCCCATCTATCTAATCAATTTTAGATCAATTTACTCTTATTACTTCACAGGTGAATTGAGTAGAGAAGAAGTAGAAATCTAATCTGTAAAAAAGAAGAAGATGAAGAAACGTATGAGAAAATCAAAGAGTTTCCCTTCAATTCCAAAGAAAAATGAAGATGAAAATGAAGTGAAGATGATGTATACATGCTTCTTGGAACCGATTTGTTGCCACTATGTTTACTGACACTACTTTGGAGACACCATAAACGTTGATGCCCCCTTCAAGAGGATCAGTGGTAAAAATTCTAACTCCTTTTTATCAACCTCTAACTTCTTTATCTTTTCTACTTTTTACATTAAAACCTTCTATTCGTTACCCAAAAAAATCTAGATTTTAAGTTTTTTTTTTTTTTTTTTAAAAAAATTATATTATGGTGTTGATTGGCTGATAATATTTTCTTTTATTTTGTTAGATATTTTGTCTCTGACTTGGTATCAGTGTTTTTTCCTTATTGGTAGAAAATTTGCTGGGGTGATCTTTTCCTTGTTTGCTTTGTTACCTTTGGTGGCTATCTTACCTTCTGAGGCTTTATTTTATTTGTCTTCTATGTGATTTTAGGGCAAGCCATATTATTGCTAGTGTGGACTACTTCATTGTATTTTAGAAGGATTTTGTATGTTTGACGTGGCTGCTTAATTAGAGTAAAAAGTAGGTTAGTTCTTTGAAGCTTGGGCTGACCACGTAGTTTTGCTGTGGTAGAGTGTTGGTTAAGCTTCCTTCAATTAGCAAGTGAAAAAGAGGTGAAGTCACTGTTGTGGCATCAGATTTAGGGGAAGCCTAAATTTGTAGACTCATCATAAGTAGTACTAGTTTTAAGGGGAGTCTAACTTGCTCACTAGTATTCAGTTATGAGTAAACTGACTTTATGTAATCTTAGGTGAAGTGTATGTGGTAAAAACTAAGTTACATTCTAGAGGATTTCTTTTCACCTAGGCGAAAAGCCTCCCAGACGTAGGTGTCATTTCACCAAGCCTGGATAACAAGCCTTTGTGTGCATCTACCTTACTCTTTACTTCTATCTATTTGTCTTTACTTTTGTCAGTAACTTTTTTACTAGCTTGTGTTACTATTGTGATTCACTCTTTTTCGATTGGTATCAGAGTGAATTGACTTCTTGCTCATTGAGTCCTCAATAGAGTTCACCATGGAAGGTGGATCCACTACACGCCCACTAGTTCTGGATGAGACGAACTACTCCTATTGGAATGCTTGAATGGATGCCTTCCTTAAATCTATTGACAACAAGTCTTGGAAGGTGGTTCTTACTAGTTAGTCATATCCTACAATTACTAACAAAGATGGGGTTGTTAGTCAAAAGCCTGAAAAGGACTGGACTGAAGAGAAAGATCAAGCCTCACTTGGAAACTTACGACTCTTAAACACTATCTTCAATGGTGTCGATCAAAAAATTATAAGGTTAATTAACACGTGTGTTACTGCTAAAGAAGCATTGGAGATTCTTCCTGTGGTCTATGAAGGAAGAACAAAAGTAAAGATGTCAAGGTTGCAGCTTTTGACAACCCAATTTGAATATCATAAAATGCACGATAATGAGAATGTTGTGAAATTTAATGCGTGCCTTCTCGATATCGCTAATGTTGGAGAAAAAAATTTAGAGGAAAAACTTGTTCGTAAAGTGTTACGATCTTTACCTAAGAGATTCGACATGAAGGTTACTGCTATAGAGGAGGCGCAAGATATCAGCACCATGAAAATTGATGAACTATTTGGTTCTCTATGTACATTTGAAATGACATTTGATGAAAAAACAGAAAAAAATGGTCAAAGGAATTGCCTTGCAATCTTTGGTAAATGATGAATGATCGCCAAGTAAAGTCAAAGAGTCTGATGGAAATCTAACATAATCTATATCTCTCTTGGCAAAGCAATTTGGTAAAGCTCTCAGACGATGGGACGAGCGATCGGCCTCTCGTGGTCCCTATGTCCCATCTCATGAAAAATACATGAATACCAACAACATTAATAATGTTTCAAGACAGGGAAATCAATTTTTCAAAAGGACTAAAAGCAAAAAAAGAGGCAGTGGTGGTCGAGGTACTCACGAAAGGAACTTCAAGTGTCATGAGTGTGAAGGCTATGGGCATTTCTAGGCTAAATTTCCTAACATTCTTTTAAGGTAGAAAAAGGACTTCTCGGCTACCTTTTCAGATGAGGAAACATACTCTAGCAATGAGTTAAACGATGAAGTGCATACTCTTATGGGAAATCTCTCCCTTGTCTGTCCTAAAGACTGTAAGACATCCTATCTTGATGATTATACTTCAAAACCCTAGCTTGACAAAGCTACTATTTCTTATGACAAATTGTCCTATGAGGAAGTTTACCAGATGTGGCATGAAGACTCAAAAGCTCAAGCTGTTTAAAAGAAGAGAATTGAGAATCTGATCGAGGACAACTGTCATCTGCCAAGCACCATATCTTACCTAAAGAAAGAGTTACATGTTATCAAGGCTGACCTTGAGACTATGTCTAAATCTTTTCGGATACTCAATTTTGAAACAGATGATCTCAACAAAATTATATCCTCAGGAAAGAAGGTCTCAGATAAACAAGGCATTAAATTCAACAAGTTTGAGAATCGTCTCTACAAAGGAGAATCATCTTTCTTTAAAAGGTTTGATCCTACCTAAGATATTAGGATGTCTGAGTCATTGTCTAAAGTAAGTGAAGGAACATCAATCCTCCGGAATCAGTTAGTAAAAAGAAAGTGAATTCGTCACTACTAAGGGAAGGAAGGTCATATTCAACCATACGGTTATCAATTAACAAGAATAACGAGTGACATGTTATGGTGGATTTATCTCAGGTTCCCTACCCGAGGAAGACATGTTCAAAAATCCAAAATGGACTAGAGGGTAAAAAAGGTTCTTCCTAAACTTGATGTTAGATGTCATGTTGCTGCACCTCTCTTCATGCCTCATCAAAAGAGGATTGGTACTTCATTAGTGGGTGCTCACGACACATGACAAGTGTGAAATCGTTTATTAAAAATATTCAACCTTGTGGTTCTGGTCATGTTACATTTGGAGAAGAAGCAATAGGAAAGGCTCTCGATAAAGGTGAATTGTCATATCTAGGTCTTCCCTTTCTAGAAAATGTTATCCTTGTTAAAGGATTGACTGAAAATTTAATTAGCATAAGTCAACTTCGTGACCAGGGTCATTCAATAAATTTCTCTAAAGACAAATGCCTTGTGACCAATGTAGACAACGTGACCATCATGATAGGTATGTGCTCATCTGATTATTATTATCTCTGGACTCCTAATGTTTTTTTTTATGTCTCTCACATAGCTCAAATTAATGATGATGCTCTTTGGTATAAGCGGTTAGCACATGTTAATCTTTTCCCTATCAAGTGGGTTGTGTCTGAAAAAGCCATTCTTAAGATATCCTTCGTATTTGAAGACGAAGATGCAGTGTGTGGGGACTGTCAAGTGATAACGGGTAGAAATGCACGTTATCATAGTGTTAAGTTCTTAAACAATGTTGGCTTGCGTTGATAAAACATGTTAAATTGCGTCCATTAAGCATCAATTTCATAATATTGCGGCCGCATGCGTTCATCGCATTACAACAATTTATTTTTGTATTTTTTTGCAGAATATGCGACGACGCAAGGCGAAAATTGCGATCATAGTAAATCATTGGTCAAGCGCAGCATTACCGCAAGGCTTTGCGGTGATCGTGTTGGCAAATATTTGCTCGAGAAGGATGGTCGCAACTTGGTCATCACAACATGGTGGGCGCATCTAGGTGAAAGGCTAATTAATCGCGATACGACAGAAAGCTGATGACAGTCGAATCCGAATTAAGTTAACAGCCGATAACGATCACCAGTACATTCAGCTTTTCGGTGACAATTATTCGGTGCATCAGTCAGGAATTAAAGCCATCCCATCTGTACAATCATGAGAGAGAAGCCGCCTTTCATCTTGGATGCTCCATAAATATCAAGGGCATCCTTCAGAAAGGGGTTTAGCAATTCGAAATTTCATACTTTAGTTCGCTCGTCCTTGTGCATAGTTTTCCTTTCGTTTTAAGGCGAAGCAAGAGAAGAGTGGTGACGCCAGAGATCACTTAGGGCAACTCGAGAGAGAACTTTGAGGCGAAGAAGTAGAGAGCGGGTCGTCTCTCACGAGAGTAAGATTATCTTTTGAGCACGAGTAGAAGAACAGTGTAAAAGGCTGGGCAGCAAGAGATTGCTACCAGTCCCTTTATTCTATACTTGCATTCTTATTTTGTACTTCATCTTTATATTTATACAATGGAAGTTCTATTTTTACATTTGTTCACTCTCTTAGCACGCATGAGTAGTTAAACTAGTCGAATGAGTTGAGAAGAACATGACCTAGGAAGTTCATTGCTTGTGATTGTCTTGTTTTATGTTGTGCCAAATACCCTTTAGGGCTCCTCGAGAGAGAGTCTAAATAAAGAACCTAATGAATCGAGAGAGCTAGGTTAGAATCTGGATTCGAGAGAGCAAGATTAGAACTGCATAAACAAGAGATAGGGACTTAGAGATAAGCTCTGTTTGTCAATCTGCATCGCATGCATCCTAGAGATGGGAATGATTATGTGGTTGCCTTATTTGTGTGTGTGTCATTTTGTCATCGCATAAATAAGAGTAGAGGCTTATGTAGGTCCTATAGACTTAGCAAATATATCACATGCGTTCTAGCCTTAGAAGCCGTGGCATTCGTATCGAGAGGTGGTTTACTGTTGTATGCATATTGCATGATTGCATAGCATGAACGCATCCTAGGAAGTGTTAGCCGAAACCTTTCTCAACCCGTTCACCGCATACTCATCGCATTTCCCGTTTATCAAGTCTTTTCAAACTTTGCCACATTTGTTTATTTTTCATTAACGCAAACAACAATCCCAACACTTTATTTATTTATCCGGTTACCGCAAAGTTTTCATAAAAACTACCAACGCAACCTGTTTTCACAAGTCCCTGAGTTCGACCGTGGACTTATCAGAAAACTCAGTGGAATTTACACTTGGATCCCGCTGAGGAAACTTGAGTACACAACGCAATTTCACCATTGCATATCATCCATAGTTCACTTCAAAAAAATCAAGCATCATCAAGTTAGAAAACAAGTTAGAGTTGCTCATAAGAAAGGTCTCACTTGTACTACCAACTGAGTGTTAGAATTGCTTCACGTAGACCTGATGGGGTCAATGCAAGTGGAAATCTTTAGGGGTAAACAATTTGTTTTTGTCTGTGTTAATGATTTCTCTCAGTTCACATGGGTGCCCTTTATCAGAGAAAAATCAGACACTTTTCAAGTCTGTCAGACATTATGTCTCCAACTTCAGAGAGAACAAGAGATACAAATTGTGAGGATCAAGACTGATCATGGTAAAGAGTTCGAAAAATCTCAGTTTGAAAACTTTTATAGCTTAGAAAGTAGTCAATATGAATTCTCTTCTCTTATAACCCCTCAACAAAATGATGTTGTTGAAAGGAAGAATCACACCCTTCAGGAAATGGCAGGGATTATGTTGCATGCAAAAGATGTGCCTCTGTACTTTTGGACTAAAGCCTTAATACAACTTGTCATATTCACAATTGAATCTCTATTTAGCCTAGGATTCTAAGCACAAACTATGGAATTTGAAAAGGTTGCAAGCCAAATGTTAAGTATTTTCATGTGTTTGGAAGTACCTGTTATATTCTCACAGATTGAGATTCTAGAAAGAAATGGGATACCAAAGTTGAAATGTTATGGAATCCATCAATGTTGTAGTTCATAACTTGCAAAATATCGAGCATCCCTATAAAGATGATGAAAATCATAGTGATATTCCTTATGTTGCTCCTGATGCCAGTGACATCAGTTCTCTCATTCCAACATGCAGCAATGTGTGTAAGAGTGATAATTTTGAATCGGTTGATATTGAGGATGAGGTGTTTCCTATATCTAGTCATGCTCAAAAGAATCATCTTCTCAGTAACATAATTGGTGAGTTAAGTACAGGTGTATGTACTTGCACAAAGGAGAAAGGTGAACTATCTCAAACTGATCGGGAACATTTGTTTCACTTCTTTTATCGAGTGAAAGAACGTCAATGAGGCTCTGAAAGACAATCTTTGGACGCGTGTTATGCATGAAGAGTTAAGTCAATTTCAACGAAATAAGGTATGAGAATTATTCCCTCGTTCATAGAATGCAAATTTTATTGGAAGAAAATGGATCTTCATAAATAAATCTGATGAACATGGAACTAATACTCACAATAAGGCTTGACTTGTTGCTCAAGGATACACTTTGGTGGAAGGTGTTGACTTTGATGCAACCTTTGCCCCTGTGGCTTGATTGGAGGCTATTCGTCTACTTCTTAGAGTATCCTGTCTGCTCAAATTTAAATTGTACCAGATGGATGTTAAAAGCGCCTTTTTAAATATTGTATTGAATGAAGAGGTTTATGTTGAACAATCGAAGGGGTTTATAGAACCGTCATATCCTCAATATGTGCACAGACTTCGAAAAGCCTTGTATGGTTTTAAACAAGCCCTAAGGGCTTGGTATGAGAGATTAACAGAATTCTTGCTACAGAAGGGATATTCAAGAGGTAGTTCTGATAAAACCCTATTCATAAAGAGAATAGGAGGAGATTTTATAATCACCCAGATATATGTTGATGATATTATTTATTTGACTGATCACCATAGTATCTTGTAAATCAGTTTGTTGATCAGATGAAAGCTAAACTCGAAATGAGCATGGTTGGAGAGCTAATATATTTTCTTAGTCTTTAAGTTAAACAACTCACTCCAACTTTAACTCATGCAAAACTGACCAAAGACCCTAATGCTACAAATGTTGATGAAAGCTTATACAGAAGCATGGTTGGAAGTCTTCTTTATTTGATGGTGTATCGTCAAGACATTTTTTATGTTGTGGGCATTTGTGCAAGATATCAGTCTAAGCCGAAGACAAATCATCTGAATGGTGTTAAATGGATTCTCAAATACATTAGTGGGACAATGGACTATGACCTTCTTTATTCCTCGTATTCTAATGGAGTTCTTGTAAGATATTGCAATGTTGACTGGGCTGGAAATTCAAAAGATAGAAAAAGCACCTCTCGAGGATGTTTCTTCCTAGGAAATAATCTCATATCTTGGTAAGAGCAAGAAGTAGAATTGTGTTTCCATATCAACTGCCGAAGCTTAATATATAGTTGTTGATAATAGTTGCACCCAACTCTTGTGGATGAAACAGATGCTTCAGGAGTATGATGTTGCCCAGGATGTCCTGACCTTGTTTTGTGACAACGTGAGTGCTATCAACATTTCCAAAAGACCTGTTCAGCATAATAGGACTAAGCATATTTATATTAGGCACATTTTATCAGAGAAATTGTCGAATCTAAGGTTATATCTCTTGAACATGTCAGTACTGATAAACAAATTACGAACATCTTCACCAAATCATTAGATGCTTCTCAGTTTGTATCCTTGCATGCTTCTTTTGGGGTGTGCCTAATTGATCTATAGCAATTAATTTCTATTTTGGTAAGTGGAGAGTTTTGGGAAAAAAATTCAAATTCGCCAGCCCATAATTAATTCTTACCATATTTCACGATTTACTCTTTAAATTCAATTTTTTCCATCTTCGTTAGCGGTTCAATCCTCAAATGGTCGTGGTGTTAGTTTTTGCCCTATTTCCCCGATCACGTTGTGTTCAACTATCTCCTTATGTTTCTTCCTCAAGCGTTGTTGTTCCTCATGGTCAACACTCAAAGTGGTACTCATACTTACGACCATACAATGGTAAGACTGAAGCAAAAAGATAATCATAAATGGCATGTCAATATAGATGTTTCCCTGACTAGGGCAGACATTCCTGATGTTTCCTTTGAAGAATCCTCTTCCAAGAAATCTCGCTTGGACTTGTTTCCTTCTGATATCCCTTTCTATAGATTGAGGGATTCCGCTAAATATGTATCTATTGTCCAACCTTCCTTGCATGTTGGCGATTTCAATCAGCCGGAGCCCCTTGTCATTCACCCTTTTTCTATGGTTCCATGAGATGGCTCCATTGTGAAGAATGTTGACGATGATGAGACTAAGCCTCCTATAAGCTCTGCTGATATCCAGAATCTATTGAGTACCTTTACTACTGAAGAGGGAGCAATGATTCCCTCTATCACTCATTCTTTTATTTTGAATTTGATGTTCCTCTTTCATGTACTATTGGGCCTAAATCTATTGTTGCTTCTGATGCGACTAACCCTATTGATGTTGTTGATACTGATGCTACTTTTGATACTGATAATGATGTTTTTGGTACTGGTCATGTGGTTTCTTTAGTTGAGGCTGAGAAAGTCTCTTATGGTATCCAAAATGTTACTAACATTCTTCTTAACATAGGGGATTCTGTTGTTCGTTCTGAGCATAGTCTTGTGAGGTCTTCTTTAGTTGCTTCTGCTTTTTGCTTAGGTGATCAGGATATGGCTTCCTACCCTTTTGTTGATTCTAATGGTGGCCATTCTATTTCTGGCTTGAGTTCCTCCTAAGGGATTGTGTCAGTTTCCTCTAATGTGAATATTCCTATTGCCTAGTTGGGCAAGCTAAAGATGGGCCCTCTTATTGGGTTTTATGTCCTAAAACTCATGGTTTGTAAAAATAAAACTTATTCTGAAAATTCAATAAGTTGTTATTGAATATATGAATTGCTTATTTCGTTTTAGAAAAAAATCCATAAACTAAAAGATCCATGACTATTGCATGAATACTTGAACTTTATGTGGAGACATAAAAGTGGATCAGGTTCAAGTAAATAGTCAAAATGGTCTATAGTGTATCAATAAGGTTGGGTGCCTTATTCTGGTAATACTATCGGATGCGGCCCACTCTGTAGTTGTTACAAGGAATTGTAAAGTGCTACAGATGAAGTGATTCTAATTCGTACATGTCATGACATGAGGAGTAAGGGCATCCTGTGCAATGAGTTTGTACAAGATCGGACCACGAAATAAGTCACTCTTACTTTATAACGTTGTTTACTATATTAAGACTAACTATTTCAAAGTAATGACCTAGCTAACTTGACCTTAATCCTGAGCTAACTATGAACTCCTATTTATTCGGGATTATCCTTAGATTTCTTAGGTGAGGGTTGGATCAACAGCGCCGACTCAATAAACATCCTTTTCAAGGGTAAGACTGGGTAGATAGTTGGGGACATAGGGTGGGAGATGGAATTCACACTTACCCGCTTTTAGGGATAGTGGAGAGGTTGTTCTCTTAAGTTTTGACTCCGGGTCTTGAACAAAGGGCCCCACCCTTTCACTGGCTCGAGAGGAACTCGGTTTGATGATCGGATCACAAACCAATTGTTCATTAGAGGATCAGTGGGTCTTAAGGAGCAAGAGGTAATCTCGAGGGTAAAACAGTCATTTGATCCAGTCGTTATTAGAACAACTGGTGAAGGGTTAACTTACTAATCATGGTTATATCGAGTAGACATAATATATCTACAGTGAGGGGAGTGCAACTCTGGGCTTTAGTGGAGTGACCTAGTAGTTAACGAATGGGGGTTAATTTAGTGTAAAGAGTTTAGTCAATTAATCTTGAATTGTTGGAGCCCATGATCTATAGGTCCACGAGGTCCCCCTACTAGCTCATAAATGGATTAGCCTTAGAGTAACGTGATAAGTTAATTTAAAACTGTCAAATTAGAATTAAGGGAATTAGTAATTATATGTGATATAATTATATGTTTAATTTTGGAATTGAACGAAATTGAAGAATCAATTAATATTTAAATATGATTTAAATATTAAATTAATGAATAGAGATTCATGATGTTGGAATTAGTGTTAAATTAATTTAATATTTGACATTGAATTAATTAGAATTAATTAAATTGTTTAATTAATTAATTATTATTAATTTGATTAGAAAATTAATAAAGATTTCATTTTTGAAATGTTGATATTGGAAATAAATTGCAAAATCAAAAATTGAAAAGAGATGGAAACTGGAAAATCCCAAAAGTTTCACTTTCAAACCAAGAAGCTCACACACACTCCACCATAAACTTGAGTCAATCTCCAAGCATGAGCTATAATACATGCAACAATGGAGTTTGCATGATAGTCATGCAATAAATGAAGAAGATTGAAATGAGAATCGAGCATGCAACTGAAAGGTTTTTGCTGAAAAACTTGAGGTTAAAGAAGGTCTTCTATCATGGTGATGTAGTGACCTCATCTCCAAATTCCCTTAGCCCAGTTATTTTGAGTCCTACAACTCAAACTAAGGCACCAAAAGGATAGTAGGGAAGGCCTTGAGGTGGTTCACAAGCAGATTTGGAGAAGATTTGTAGCTAGAATTCGAGTTTCAAGTGGTTCTTCAAAGGTATGTCATGAAACCCTCTTATTAGTTTATGAGCATGCTTAATTTGAAGCTAAAATTAATGAATTTAAATGCTTAACGATCCGTTTTACTTCCGCTATGTGTTTTCTAACTCTAACAATTGGTATCAGAGCATCATTTAAGCATTCAATTTGGATTAATTTTGGCTTAGTGGGTATTTTTTCATGAGATATATGAAAATGGTGCACTGATATGGTTTTCTGAGATTTGGCATTTTAATTCTTTTTTATTCCTTTGTTAAATTTGTAATTGGCTCTTGATTGATTTGAAGGAAATCTTAAACAAGAGAACAGTTGAGCAGAAGCAGATCGTTCGAAACCCATTATGAAAGAACAACACATTTATAATTAAACAACAATGGTTATGCATCATCGAATAAATTACAACATGCTTTCAAGTTAAATACAAAGGGAATCGAATGACATACCTTTGAAGAACTCTTCTTCGAGTATTCCCTTGACCAACACTAGTTATGCATCCTAGTAAACTCCATCAAGTGCACAAACGTAACGAACACTAGTGAAAGTGACGAACTGTCAAATCCTCGAAAGACCTTGTCATCTCCCACTTGCTCAATGATTGGGTATCGTCTATACGATAGACCTTGTCATCTCCTACTTGCTCAATCATTTACACTATTGTTCTTCCTCCAGTCTCGTTCTCTAACCAAGTCCACACAGAGTCAAAACTTCTGGATTCTCACACCGAGAATACCAAGGTAGCCATTGTGGTAGTTTCGTACTCAACTCGACATAGTTTGAGGTTTCTGGAGGCCGTTCGTTGAGTTCGCGGTATTTTTGTGGTGGTTGCTGATTGATCGTGATCTTGGTGATTGCTGAGTTCGAGCATTGTTGGTTGTAGTCTTGGAGATTGAACGAGCGTTCGTGATCAAAGGAGATTGAAGATGAGTCTTCAAAAGATATGTTTATTCTTTCCCCTTGATCTTGTTGAAAGCATGTGTAATTTCGTTTTGTGCATAGCCTGTATGTTTCTGTTTCTGGATTGTTAATTGTGTATGTTCATATATGAATAAAATTTGGAACATTCATTCCGCTGCTCATGGAAATTGTCATGTCTGATTTCCTTCAATTGTATCAGAGCCAGGTTGTTCTAATATTCCAAATTTCATGTCTGTTTTGAACTTCTTTTATAGTCGTGGTGGGGTTTCCTGCATTTCATTTAATTGTTAAATTACGTTTGTGGATGGCGTTGATGAATGTTTACGGGTTTAATTGCCTTCGGTTAAAGCTTTCTTTCAATTACAATGTGTTTATTTGTAAGGCCCCTGTGTTTTGGGTATAATTAACATGCAATAGAGTCTGTAATTCAAAGTGCTTGAGTTAGTTGAGTCGTTCGTGATGAAGTTTCGAAGCATGGAGTTGCGGTTCTCAATAAAGAAGAAGACCAAGGGTTGGTCGTTGCTGTGTAGCCCCAAGTAAACAATCGTTGGGATTTGCTAAACGATGTGTAGATTTTTCTATTGTGATCGTGTAGTATTTACTAAACGATGTTTACTTAATCGATGGGGTAAATCGTTACTCTATCGCGTAGCGTTGGTTTCTTGATCACGTAGACGTTGACGGTAGATTATCTAGTTGGAGCATTTGATGCTTGTCGTTTAGTAAAAGATTCGCGCGCTAAACGATAGTGTAGTTAGCATGCCTCATGCATAGTCATTAACTACACGATCACACGATATATAATACGAAGGCGCTCACTAAGCGATCATTTAGGCGATAGTGCTTCAACGCATGGTTGTTGTTTAGACGATCGTATAAGGCTTGCGTTTGGAGCGAGTTGCATGATCACGTACCTCGTGCTTCATCGCATAGTAAAAGTACACGATCATTTAGCTTTGGAAGCGTAGGTAAACGATTGATTAAAGTGTTTGCTGTTTCATGTAGACGATCGCAGGGAAGTTTGGCACACAATCAGTGGAGACGCGTTGCTTCGCCCAAACGGTTCAAGACCTGGTTCACCTGTTTGAACCGGAGACTCCCTGTTTTATAATAGTTAGCTTTAGTTTTGGAGGATTTGATGCAATTTTTCCCGGTTCATAAACTTTTGTTTATATACATGTGATGTATGTGGTTTATATAGCAAAGTGTTTAACATATATATTTGAAACCCACTTTAGGTTGTGCATTTTTTTTCCTGCATCATGTATTATAAGTGTTATAATATGGCATGAGGAAATTACATGAAAGCATGTGCATGCATCAAGAAATATAAGAGTTATACTTGGGCATGCAGTAAGCATATTCCTGCATCATCTTTATATTATAAGCGTTATAGTATAAGGGTGAACAGAAGCATGTTTTTGCTTGGTTCGTTGCTTAATTGTATAAGTGTTACATCAAAGGTAGCAATGAATGAACGATGCATGGAGCATGACACTTAAGCTGTTTGTAAAAGTTATGAATGCCTCGTATATGTTTGATATGTGTTGTGGTTGATTTTTGTTGTTTATGTTATAAGAGTTATAATAGAAATTAGAACTAAAATCGATAAGAAAGAGTTGCATGCGAACTTAGGGTGAACTCATGTTTTAATAGGGTTTTAAAATTTGATTGAGATAGACCTAAGTCAAAGGTTCTAGTGGGATTAGTAACCTAGGTTTAATCTTGTTAAATCGGTTTAATAGGATTGAATTGATTGACATAAAAGATTAAAATTTTATTAAATCTATCTATAAGGGACCTTTTGTCTAAGGCCGGTTCTGGCTAGGCAGGGGTACTTAAGCTGACGGAAACGGAACACCCTTACCTAGGAACCTACCTGGAAAGGTGAATTAGATAGATTTTTTGCAAGCAAGCGACAGTTGGTCAAAGACTCCGTTAAAGAGTTTAATAGATGATGATCAAAAGTTGTTTCAACTATCGAAGGTAAAGTTACTCTTGGGAAAACCTAAATAGTCACTTAGTTAAATTCTTAGCCGTGTTTTTTCTTAGTAAACTAAACCCTAGGTTATAAATACTCAGTGGGAGGAAGAGATGTATCTAATATGTCAATGATTCAACTCACGTTTCTCCCTGAATGTTCACGCCATGAGATTCATGCTTGGCCTCATGGTGCCCTGGGAGCATCCCCTTTCAGATGGTGTTTGCATGAGTCAATATCAAGGTGGACGGAGAGAGTGTTTATAGTAAATGGGTGAAGGGTGTGTGTCAACATGTCCTATGGTCTCTGACATTGGTTCGCACCGTGAGATCATTCTGTACTCCCTTGTGGCGCCTTGGGAGCGTCCCCCTCTGATGGGTTTTGTGTAGTTGGTTGATGCTTGAATTTTATGAAGTGAAAATTATGGATGATATGTGTTGGTGGATTGCGTTGTGCACTCAAGTTTCCCCAGAGGAATCCAAGTGTAAATTCCTTCGAGTTTCCTGGTAAGTCCAGGGTCGAACACAGGGACTTGTGAAAATAGTTGCGTTGGAGATTTTTTTATGAAAACTTGCGGTAACCAGTTGAATAAATAAGTGTTGGGTTGTTGTTGCATTAATGAAAATAATAACGAATGCGGCAGAGTTCGAAAAGAGTTGGTAGATGGGAAATACGATGAGTATGCGGTGAACGAGTTGAGAAGAGTTTCAGTTAACATTCCCTAGGATGCGTTCATGCCTTGCAATCATGCAACATGCATACAATAGTAAACCACCTCTCGGCGTGAATGCCACGGCTTCTAAGGCTAGAACGCATGCGATAAATATGCGATGAGTCTACAGGGTTTACACATAAACCTCTATCTCTATTTATGCGATGACAACATGACATTCACACAAATATGTGACCATATAATATCATTCCTATTCCTAGGATGCATGCGATGCATGTTGACAAACAAAGCTTATCTCTAAGTCCCTATCTCTTGTTTATGCAAGCCTAATCTTGCTCTTTTGAGTCCAGATTCTAACCTAGCTCTCTCGAGACATTAGGTTCTTTCTTTAGATTCTCTCTTGAGTAACTCTAAAGAGGTATTTTGCACGACATTAAACAAGACAATCGTAAGCAATGAACTTCCTAGATCATGTTAGCTTAGTTCCTCTCAACCCATTCAACTAGTTTAGCTACTCATGCATATTAAGAGAGTGAGCATATGTAGAAATAGAACTTCCATTTAATAGATATAAGATGAAGTGCAGAATAACAATGCAAGTATAGTAAAGGGCCTGGAGCAATTTCTTGCTGCCAGGCGTTACATTGTTTCTACTCGTGCTCTAAAGATATTCTCGATTTTGCGAGAGTCAGCCCGCTCTCTATTCTTATGCCCCAAGGTTCTCTCTCGAGCTGCCTTGGACAATCTCCGGTGTCACCACTCTTCTCTTTCTCTGCCATAAAAATATATTGCGTTAACACATTATTCTGCACAAAAATATAAAGATCAATTGCTCTAATGCATTGGACGCATGCGACCGCAATATTATAAAATTTATGCTTAATGGACGCAATTTAACATATATCATCAATACAATCCAACATTGTTTAAGGATTTGGCACTATGATAATGTGCATTTCTGCCCATTATCACACCCCCAAATTTAAACAATGCTTGTCCTCAAGCATAAGCTAAAGATTCCTTTAGCAAGTTAGCCGCAAAGTTCTTTCTCTATATTTCTCAAGGATACTTCGCTCAAATCCTATATGCCAGAATTTCCTTAAGTCTTATTCAAATCTCTTCCTAAAATACTTCTAGGACTTAGGGATTGCAAGTTTAACTTTCAAACGGACTTTACTGAATTCTGGAACATCGCATGATTTATTTCAAAAAGAAACATTTCCACCGGGGTGTCAAATGATTTATCCTTGCAAAAAAATTTTCATCATTGCTATTTTTTTTCTGAACTTGTGCCGATCCAAGTACCTTGCCTTCGTTTTGGCTTGCCCCCATAGGTGTCATGCAGACATCCAACTACGAGCAAGGTACTCTTTCTCAGACTAAACTCATACCAATTTGGCAGTGGAGTTGCAGTCATTTATTTATGCGTTGATCCTAATGACTTACTTTCATTTTGGCTTGCCCCCACGTGTGTCATACGAACATCCAACTATGAGTAAGTGCCTTTCACAACTTAACTCTTATCAACATGGGTTTCCCATTGCGTTGACAGTGGAGTTGTTATTCAAAAAAAGATTTTTTTTTAGCAAGGTCGGACACAAATACCCCACCCCCAAAGTTAAAATACGGAAATGTCCTCAATGCCAAAAGTTAAAATAAGTCATGCGATGGTCATAGAGTGCGTTGTAAAGAAAATTTGAAAGAAAGCTTGCAAACCCCTAACTTCGAGAAATATTTCATGAGGTGACTATCTTAAGATTTACGTTGACTCTAGTATATACGAAAGAGATAGAAGCATATTTTTCATCATTGAAATCATACTTGGCAAAGAATACATGC
>NW_024064794.1:1208332-1259716 GCF_009727055.1 Benincasa hispida | reverse complement strand
AAGGATTGAGACTGGACAAGCAAAAGATGACGCAATTGAAAAGCTCCACTCTCCATAACCAACATGAAGGCTGTGCGAAGCTTCTACATCTCTATAGACGACTCATCAAAACTTTTCTAAAATAGCAAAGACCACTGAGTGCATTGTTAGAGGCAGATAGAAAGTATATCAAATTGCCTCAATGCATTCAAAATTTTAAAAGATGCATTGATTACCACACTCGTCTTGATTGCGCTGGATTTGACACTACCATTCGAACTCGTGTGTGATGCAAGCAGGTATGCGATGAGAGCTGCATAGCGCAAAAGAAGAAAAACTATTTGCCCCCCATCACCATATTGCGAGCTAAAACCTCTGAACCCCTGCTCAACTTAATTATACCACCACTGAAAAAGAGCTCCTAGCTGTGAATTTTGCATTGGAAAAGTTCTGGGCATATCTATTGGGAACCAAGGTATTCATTCACACTGATCACTCGACTAAATCAATGAGAAAGAAAGACGCAAAGCCGAGGTTGATCAAATGGGTTACTCCTCCTTTAAGAATTTGATATTGAAATAATTGATCGGATGGGGACAGAGAATCAAGTTGCAAATCACTTGTCTTAGAAAAATCTGACGGTTGACCCACAATGTGAATCTAAAGTGAGTGCCATGTCGCTGGGACGAGCATTGTTTCTTATAAAAAATGTCCCTAGTATGCGGACATCGTTAATTATTTGGTTTGTGAACAATTTTCTTTGAAGATTACAACCTACCATCAACAGAAGAAGCTCAAGAATGAATGCAGACACTATTATGGATGGCCGAATCTGTATAAAAGAGGTGCAGACAAATCATTCGATTATGCGTCCCAGATGCTGCTCAACAATGCATATTTATCGCAGTGCCACGAATTCGCCATATGGAGGGCACTTTTGGAGGACAACGTACTGCAGCGCAAAGTTTTACAAAGGTGGATTCTTTTGCCTTCATTATTTAAATCATCTGACTACAATAATGAAATTTGATCGATGTCAATTGCATCGGCAACATGTCATGGAAGAACGCAATACCAATGCGAATACTTTTAGACTGGAAACTATCGTAGGGGGAGTGATTATCATGGAACCATTCCCTCCTTCAAAATGGTAAGCACACTATATTCACATGTTTTGGCACTCCCCGTGCCATCAAAGTGATGAAGATACATTTACAACGCATAATATAAAGAAGCTCGTGCAAGTACAATATCCTCCACAAAGTTGCCACACCTACCATCCGCTCAACAACATGCCAAGCTTGAATGTTCCCAATCGGGAAATTAAATTGATATACTTGAGCAGGTAGTCAAACCTTCGCAAAAGGAATGGGCAACGAAGCTTGATGATGCGTTATGGGCATACCAGACCGCATTTAAAACACCTATAGGTATGTCCCCTTATGCGTTGGTATGCGCAACATCGACTCTGTGGATTGGATAATATAAAGGCATTATGCGTCAAGAAATTGAATTTCGATTTGAAGAAAGCAGTGGGAAGCGCGAAAAGTGGCAACTGGTCGAGCTCTAGAAGACTGAAGCAACAACGCATATGAAAATGCAAAATTTATAAAGAGCGCACCAAGCGCTGGCATGATCAAAACTAATGCAGTAAGAACCTCCAAGTCGAGCAAAAAGTCTTGCTTTCAATTCACGTCTACGACTTCTTCCCAGAAAAGCTAAAGATCTCGGTTGGTTCCGGTCCTCGTCATAATTCGACAAGTATTTCGCAGTGTGCGGTGGAATTATCAAATAACGAATCTTTCCCAAGGTCAATGGACAGCGAGTAAAGTCATATCATGGAGAAGGCTAGCATCGCCAAGTCGATTCCATGGAATTAAGAACCTTGAATGAAGAACGGAAGTTAGGTGGTCCCTGCGTTATTACAGATAAATCGCAAATTCTATTAGGGACGCAAAGTTTTGGAAAATCTCAAGTCTTCAGCTCTTTTTCTCCCACTACTCAGGAATTATCACTCTTATTTACTATCTTTTTCATTTGGCACACTTCTATTCTTTAAAAAAAAAAAAAAAAAAAAAAAAAAAAAAAAAAAGCTTTATTTTGTTTAAATAATAATTTGACCTCTTCTTGTTTTCCTAGCAGCATCACGGCACTGGATGCGGAAATGTTACGCGAAGCAACACTTACTTATTCCATCACTGCAACCTAAACGAAAAAAACGATCGCGCAAGATGGACGGTCAAATACCAAATGCGGGCGGGATAGCGCTAAATTTGGGTGACTCTGTCTATTTTACCTACATCACATTGCATATTACTTTTTCAAAGTTTTTATCCCCGCATCCTTCCTTGACTACCGCAACATTATCATAAGTAGTAACTTTAGTGTTACTAATATGCATTGTTGAGCAGCATCTGGGACGCATAATCGAATGATTTGGTCTGCACCTCTTTTATACAGATTCGGCTCATCCCAATAATAGTGTCTGCATTCATTCTTGAGCTTCTTCTGTTGATGGTAGGTGTAATCTTCAAGAAATTGTTCACAAACCAAATAATTAACGATGTCCGCATACTAGGGCAATTTTTCTATACGAAACAACTGCTCGTCCAGGAACATGGCACTCACTTTAGATTCATTGTGGTCAACCTCAGAATTTTCTAATCTGGACAAGTGATTTGCAACTTGATTCTCTGTCCCCATCCGATCAATTATTTCAATATCAAATTCTTAAAGGAGGAGTACCCATTTGATCAACCTCGGCTTTGCGTCTTTCTTTGTCATCAAATATTTGATTGTCGAGTGATCAGTGTGAATGAATACCTTGGTTCCCAATAGATATGCCCAGAACTTTTCCAATGCAAAAATCACAGCTAGGAGCTCTTTTTCAGTGGTGGTATAATTAAGTTGAGCAGGGTTCAGAGTTTTACTCGCATATGTGATGGGGTGCAAAATAGTTTTCTTCTTTTGCGCTAATGCAGCTCTCATCGCATACCTGCTTGCATCACACACGAGTTCGAATGGTAGTGTCCAATCCAGCGCAATCAAGACGAGTGTGGTAATCAATGCATCTTTTAAAATTTTGAATGCATTGAGGCAATTTGTCTCAAACTTTCTATCTGCCTCTAACAATGCACTCAGTGGTCTTGCTATTTTAGAAAAGTTCTTGATGAGTCGTCTATAGAATCCGGCATGCCCTAAGAAGCTTCGCACAGCCTTCATGTTGGTTGGAGGTGGAAGCTTTTCAATTGCGTCAATCTTTGCTTTGTCCATCTCCAATCCTTCTCGGAAGACCTTGTGTCCCAACACTATTCCCTCATTCACCATGAAGTGACATTTTTCCCAATTGAGCACCAGGTTCGTCTCTTCACATCTTTTCGAAATTTTTTCCAAATTGGCCAGGCAGACTTCATAAGTGTTCCCATTAATGGAGAATTCATCCATAAATATTTCTACTGAGTCCTCGAGATAATCTGAAAAGATCGCCATCATGCACATCTAGAACGTACTTGGTGCATTGCAGAGGCCAAACGGCATGCATGAAAAGAAAATGTCCCATATGGGCAGGTGAATGTGGCCTTGTCTTGGTCTTCAGGAGCTATCATGATCTGATTATATCCGACATATCCATCCAAGAAGCAATAAAAATCGTTCCCTGCTAATCTGTCCATTATTTGATCAATGAATGGCAAAAGGAAGTGATCTTTCTTTGTGGCCTCATTCAATTTGCGGTAGTCCATGCAGATGCGCCATACAGTGATGGTCCTTTGCAGTATTAATTCATTATTCTCATTTGGGATTACCGTCATTCCTCCTTTCTTCGACACACATTGCACGAGGCTGACCCACATGCTATCTGCAATGGGATAGATAATGCCCGCATCCAGCCACTTGATAATCTTATTTTTGACGACCTCCTTCATCGCAGGGTTAAGTCTGCGTTGATTTTCAATAGTTGCTTTGTGGTCGTCCTCAAGACGAATGTGGTGCATATAGTACGCGGGACTAATTCCTCTGTTGTCAGCGAGCGTCCAGCCAATTGCTCGCACATGTTTCTTGAGAATGCTCATCAATGCATTCTCTTGATTTGCGTTAAGTGTGGATGAAATTATCACTGGCAGCTTCTCATTCTGCCCCAGGAATGCGTACTTCAAATGTGTTGGTAGGGTTTTCAATTCAAGTGTTTGTGGTTCCACGAGAGAAGGTTGCATTATTTTTCATTCTTCTTTCGATTCTTCTTCATGCATTGCGATCAATCCTTCTTCTTTGTTTGTTTTTGCTACAATCGCATTGCAGGCAACTATGGATGCGTTGGCATCCTCTTCTTCACACTCTTCATCAGACTTTTCTTCTTCAATCAAATTCAGGTCATCTTCAGAATCTGGCAGGGCTTGCTCATCAGGAAATTTCATGGCACGAATTATGTTAAATTTGAGCTTCTGTCCGTTTATGCTCAAAGTGATTTCTCTCTTGTGCACATCAATTTGAGCACGACCTGTTGATAGGAAAGGTCACCCCAAAATAATGGGCATATCTTTATCAGCCTCATAATCTAGGATGATGAAGTCAGCTGGCAAAATCAATTTAACAATCGTGATCAGCACGTCTTTCACCTTACCCTCTGGATGAACCAGAGATCTATCGGCCAGTTGGAGAGTCACGGATGTGGGCACAAGTTGCCCCACATTTAATTGTCGAAAGATTGACAGCGACATCAAATTTATGCTGGCCACCAAGTAACACAGGGCTTGCCCAATATAGAGTCCTCCTATGGAGCAAGGAATAGTGAAGCTCCCAGGATCGCTCATCTTCGGTGGGATAATAGATTTGGAACTTTGTGTTAATGTCACCGTGGAAAATTTTCTAGCACCTCTTTTCTTAGTTACCATGTCCTTCAGAAACTTGGCATAGCCAGGAATCTCCTCAATCGCTTCACTGAAAGGAATATTAACATGTAATTGTTTTAGAATAGAAAGGAAGCGTTTGGTACTGTACCTCTTTGTTTTTCTTCTTCCTTAGCCTCTGAGAGAAGGGTGGTAACTGAATTTTCATGGTTGCCGTTTCATTTGACTTTGAGGTTGATGCAACCTCAAGTTCTACCACTTCATTTTCCTTTTCTTCTTTTTGTATTGCCGTGGAAGCTCGGTTGAACTTGGCAACACCCTTTATGGTCTACTTTTGAGCTCATTTGCAATCTGGCCCATTTGCAATTCAAGGTTGCAGATGGATGTAGCTTGACTTTAAAGCACTGTCTCGTTTTTCTCTATGTATTGCTTCAATAGGCTTTCTAGAGAAGAAGATTGCGGTGGTTTCTGTGAGCTACTTGATTGGTTGCTTTGTTGACCGTTACTGCGTTGAAAGAATCCTAGTGGCCCTTCATTTTGCACCACAGATTGAAAATTTTGTTGTTGATTCTTTCAAGTAAAATTAGGGTGGTTTTTCCACCCGGGGTTGTAGGTGTTTGAAAAGGGGTTGTTCCTTACAAAATATACAGACTGTGGATTTTTCGGGCAATCTTCCATTGCATGCCTATCACCGCAAGTCGCACACCTTACTGTGTTTTAACTTATTGCGCTAATCTGCCAACCTTGCGGTGTTGGGCTGCTGATCGTTGTTCCTTGAATCAAATTCATCATTGCGGTCATATGGTTTTGCAATGAGACAATAGCACTGTTATTTGCGTTAGAATCCTTGAATCTTAATCTTTGGTCACTCTCCCTCCAATCTTCATAATTCTTGGAGATGCGGTCCAGGATATTCTTCGCCTCATCAGAAGTCTTGACAAGCAGACCACAAGCTACTGCTGCATTGGCAGCAGTCTACGAAGCAGGATTCAAACCGTGGTAGAAAATTTCTATTTGCAGGCAATCTGGTAGCCCATTATGCGGACAATCTTGGACCAACCTTTTAAACCTCGCCCAAGCATCGTTGAGCGACTCGTCCATATCTTGTTCAAAATTAGTAATAAGTTTTCTTCATCTTGCGTTTTCGGTAGGTGGAAAATACTTCTTCATAAACTTCTCCACCACCTGCTCCCAAGAAGTGATCTCTCCTGGTTTGAGCGAATAAGCCCATTTCCTAGCCTAATCACAGAGAGAAAATGGGAACAACGTTAGTGGAACTTCTTCAATAGAGATGTTCGGGAACACAAAAGTGTTGCAGGTTTCAATAAAACTCTGGAGATGGGCGTGCGGATCCTCGCCACGCTTTCCTCCGAATTGACCTGCAGCCTGGATCATTTGCAGCATTACCGGTTTTATTTCAAATATACTTCCATCTAAGGCAAGCCTCATGATTCCTAGAGAGAAATCATAGAGGTTTGGTAATGCATAATCCCTAATGAGCCTATTGCGATCGTTTGCCAATAGAATTGGATGTACTTTGTGACCGTTATCGGTTGTCAACTTCGGTGGGATAATAGATTTGGAACTTTGTGTTAATTGTCACAGATAAAGCTGGATGTACTTTGTGACCGTTATCGACTATCAACTTAATTTGGATCCGACTGCCGTCAACTTTCTGTCCCATCGATCTTAATTGTCCTTTCGTCCGGATGCGTCCACCATGTTGCGGTGATTCTTCTTGGGTGAATGTTTGCGAGCACGATCAATACAAAGTCTTGCGGTGAAGTTGTGCTCGACCAATGTATTCCTATGATCGCATTCTTTGCATTGCGTTAACCAATTATTCTGCAAAAAATATAAAGATCAATTGCTCTAATGCATTGGACGCATGCGACTGCAATATTATAGAATTTATGCTTAATGGATGCAATTTAACATATATCATCAATGCAATCCAACATTGTTTAAGGATTTGGCACTATGATAACGTGCATTTCTTCCTATTATCATTGGTCAAGATCAAAGTGAACTCTAGAAATTGATAGTGTTGCATTAGTTTTTGTCCCAATCGGATTTTTTCCCTTCGGATTGCCTGCTTCGGGCAGAACTCTAGGGCCTAAAATGGTAGGTCACACTTACGGAAAATTGTTAAGTAAGTTAATGATTTCTTAACCAAATCAATGTTGGCTAGTCATTATAGGAGTAAGAGTTGTTCTGGTATTAATGACTGGTTGAGAATTTCTCAATTTAGAGGAGACATAATTGACCTCCCTTTGACGCCTTTTGTCCTAAAAATTTGAAGCGTCATTGCGAAACTAGATGTCACACGGGGTTCATGCTAGTTTTGCTAACCCGTATTGGATGTTGTATGTTTTTCAATGGGTATTTGCTTAAAACCTAACGTAGGTCAATGTGTTTTTGTTTTCAGCAACATGTTTGTATTTCTGTGTAATGCCTTTAATTTGACCAATTACATATAGTGGAAAGAGTATTGTAAAACTTATTTCATGGTAAACGACCTCGAATTTGTCATGGTTGACGAATGTCCTCAAGTCCCGACCCTTAATGCATCGCGAAGTGTTCCTAATGCACATGAGGTGTGGATAAAGGCTAATTCATTGGCCTGACTTCACATTTTGGCTAGGATACCTGATGTTTTGGCCAAAAGGGTTGAGAACATGGTCATTACACGTGAGATCATGGACTCTTTGCAAGATTTGTTTGAACATTAGTTCTTACTTTTCGAGCACAAATAGGTGAATGAAAAAACCAGTAATGTTAGTTTAGATATATGCTTGTCCTCAAGCATATCTTCAACTCAGGCAATTTCACTCAATTCCTATCCTAACTTTGCGTCGATTGGTTGCTCCGAATGCTCCACCTCTACAACATTACTTAACAATGCAATTTCCTTCTATCCTTTAACAATTCATCAACATGCTCCATTTTATTCTTTTATACAACAAACCTCTACCCAAACATTCCCTTCTTGTTTTGAGAAGAATGTTTGCCTCTTCTTGCAAAAATAACTAGGTGCGTCTTTATGCGGTGGTCTGGTTTACGTCTGTCTCTTATACACATCTAGATGTGTATAAGAGACAGTGGTTACACCCTTCGTTTTGGCTTGCTCCCACGGGTGTCATGCGAGCATCCAACTACGGTTGTGTACCAATCTCAACTTCAACTCTTGATTTTCAACTAAGTTTTATTTTTTGCTAGTCAGAGGAGTTGTCTCTTATGTTCTTATTTTCTTTCCTTTTTTTTTTTTTTTTTTCATATTGCGTCGATCTTGGAAACCTACCTTCTTTTTTACTTGCTCCCATGGGTGACATGCAAACATCCAACCTCGAGCAGGTTCCTTTCATGACTTAACTCTTATCAGGTTGGGATTTTCCCCTTACGCTGACATTGGAGTTTTTATGATTTTTTTTTTGATAATAAACACATTTTCCTGATAATGATCGCATCTACTCAGACCTTCCACACCCTCAAATTTAGAGGTGCGCAAGGTCCTCATTGCGTTGTTTTGGACATAAAAGACAAAACACTTAGTCAAAATTTTGAAAAGAAGGTTTGAGTAGAGTCTTGAAATAGAAAAGGTAAAGCAATGCTATTGCTATGAATTATCTAAGTGTTAGTCAGAAAGTGCAAAGTGTAAGAAATGTTGCTAAGGGTATGCATACTACTCATCATGGCAGCGCAATTAATAACGCAAAATAAAAGACAAGGAATATTGCAATAATTGACAAAGGATGATAAGTAAAGAGGCTAACGCATAGTGAAAGAATAGTTACTCAGTTGTATTAAAATTAACTAAGTATACAAAGAATTATAATCATCGCAACACAAAATTTAAGCATATACAAAAAAATCAAAGTATAGCTTTATACATAAGAATAATGAAATGAATAAAATAAAATAATGACCGCAACGAAAAATTGCAGATTTATTGAGAAGGTGGCATACCCCCAAATTTAGAATTGCGGCGGGGCTCTGGTGGAAGATTTTGTGGAGGAACTCGATGAGCTTCTTCAAAATGCAGAGGTTGCTGTAAATGCGGAGGCACCATGGGACCATGTAAATAGGCTGTCAGAAAGTTAAAGTACTCATGGTTGCGTTCCGCCATTTGTCTTTGGTTCAGGTGGGTCGTGAAAATATTGCGTTGAATATTGATCAGCACCTGCCGTGTCATCGCAATACTGCGTTGAACCTCTGTGTTGCTCTCTTGTAACTCCATTATTCTTTGGCAGAAGAATTCTTGCTGATGAGAGAGAAGAGAATGCATCTTTACTAGGTCAGCAGCAAGGGTTGCGGTGGTGGGATGCGCCTGCGATGTTTCACCATCAACAGTTTGAGGTGAGTGGAAGTGCCTTCACCCAAACTTTGTGGGTCGTCAACATGCAGCGATGAAGGAGAAAAATGCAATAAAGATGAATGGGAGGAAGATGCTACTAGAAATGCGTTGGGTGAATCGGGAGCAAGGAGAAGATTTGTAAAGTGTTCAGGGAGTGGGGAAAGGGGTTCCCTGGTGGGCTTGGAGGGCGAATAACTAAAGGTAAGGGGTCCAAGGGTATTTGGTCTTGCGTTGATTGCTCTTGGACTTTTCCCTTGCCTTTGTCATCTTTGCGCTGTTTCTCGACTTTGGCTGCTATGGCGCATTCAAATCGATAAGGGGCCATTTAAGTGGAAGCTCAGGGAATTGAGGAGAGTCCTTAAGAAGCATTCTCAAGATCTTTGTGTTGATGAGACCATGGACTTCTGGCATTGGCTCCTCTTCAATACCTACACCCACAGAGAGGCATAAGCTCGAAATCGTCCAAGGAAAGAAATACATGCCCCACAAAACCTCGAATTTGCTTTGCGATCAATTGGCCCACGTCGATCGGAATATCGTGCACTATGCAACATGTGGCCATTACTCGATCCCTTGAAACTGTTTTTTCATGCGATGTAGGGATGAGTCACCTTTTCACCAAGTAAACCCAAAGACGCGCTTCCGGAAGCAGTTTGTTGGACGCAAGGGTCTTAATGCCTTTCAAAGATACCGACCACTGAGTACTCGGTTGCATTAATGTTCTTAGCGCATCCTCCATTTGTTCTTCTTCGGGATCATCAATAATTTTGTTGCCCGATACATCTGGGATGTCCTTCATCTTATATAACTCGTTGATGTCCCTTGCGTTGAATGGCACAGTACCCTCTTTCATGATCACCGCTTCTTTGGTGCCATGAAGTCGTCCATTGTAAAAAGCTCTCACTACCGTTGGAATTATGATGGATGGGAACTGGCAGAATGTCTCCCACCCATGCTCCAGCACACCACTTGTAATTAAATCCGGTAGTGACGTTGACGCCGGAAAGAACCCAATTTCCATCATCATGTCATCATTTTCCTTCTTCTTTGATGGGCGCCTTTTGGTCAACGTAGGCTCACTGCTTTCAACATTCTCTTTGCCCTTATCTTATGCCAACGCAAGGCTGGACCTTTGTCTTTGTTTACATTCCTGTTCTTTGCACTGTTCTTCTTCTTCCCTTCTCCACTCCACAACTTCTTTTCTTTTCTTTTCTCTAATGCGCTGCACATTTGCTTTGTGCCGTTTCTCCTTCTCTTCCTTCTTCTTATTTTCTTCCTCTTCTTCGTCTCTCATTTCTTTTTCAAATTTCTCAGATGCCAGCAATATGCGATGTTCATCCTCGAGCCTTTTTCTCTCTTCTTCTGCCGAAATTGCATTGTTACAGCGCACCTTCTCATCGTGGAGTTTTTTTTTTTTTTTTCAAATTGCCTGCTGCGATTATTTGTTGCACTCGTAACATCTTTTCTTGTTTTTCCTCTTCTTCTCTTTTTCTCCTTTCCTTCTCTTATGGTAGACTTTGCCAAAATTATGGGTCGCTTTTTGACCCTTGCGGCGCATTCTCCTTGCGACACTGCATTAGAGGGGTAATGTTCGAATCCTCTCGGTCTTCAGTCGCAACTATTCTGATATGCATTGATGCCTCTTAAGGTTATGCTGATTCTTTTTCTTGCGGTGACACCCCTTCTTCACCCTTGCAGTGGTGGATTCTCTGTCGATGGATAAAATTGTTGACTATAAAAATAAAAATTCATAGTCAACAATTTTTAATAATCATATAAGCTCATGTCCCCGGCAACGGCACCATAAACTTGTTGACTATAAAAATAAAATGTTATGCTATGTATCGCTTATGCACACTACTGATGATATTTTATGTGATACTACGTTCTAAGTGTATGTGTTGATAGTGATATGCTCGTAGTATCCGATGAAGTAGTGCATGTCACAAGTTTCCTTGCGTTGAAACCAAGTATAATTCCAACGCAAGTTTCTCAGAATGATCCGAGGTCGAACACGGGGATTGTTGTCGTTAAATGTGATACTAATGTGGTATATGCGACCAGTTTTTATAAAGAATAAAGAATTTGATTTGACAGAAATATAAATTGTGCTAAAGTAAAAATGCGTTGAAAGTGAAATGCGTTGTAAATAAAATGCGTTGATAAAATAAATTCCTAAACTACTATGATACATGATATAGGGGTCGAGGACTGGCTATGAAGTTGTACAAAAGAGTCTATGAATGCGATGGCAAGTCTTATGAATGAAGCAGAAAAAGAAAGAGTAAAGAGTAAAAACATCGCAAGTTCGTTAATCGTGTTAAGGACGCAACTAAGGTTCCACTTTCCCTTGGGTACACCTTTCAATGATCGGTCGCGTTCCCATACGCCTATGGAGAAATAGAGATGAACGTGATGAACAAAAGGTTGTTTCCATCTCTGGAAATACTTCTCGCTTTAGTTAACGCATTCTTCCAACCTTCTCTCGATAGGCGGAATAAAATCTTCACTTCTGCTCTCACAGGTGAAGATGCCGTCGAGCATGCTTTAGCTAAACTTAATTGATTCCTTGACACAGATTGACTCACTCGCTTAATTCTCGCTATTTACCTCGGGGATTAAGAACACATTGTGGAGAAAATGGATGATAAATGTATGGAAAGAGACAGAAAGATGATAATGATGACGATGATAACATTTAATTCTAAAATTAAGCGTTTTATACATGTTTTTGAATGAGGTATTAAAGAAGAAGAACACAGATGATGAATTAGAGAATAGAAACAAATATGGAAAGAGTGTCAACGTCTTGACAGAGATCCCGATCGGAGACTTGTGCTTGTCGACGTATGGATGTGGTGGAGAGGAAAGCATCTATTTGAGGCTTGCTTTCCTGGTAGAATTGACCTTTTGTACAGAGCTTCAACTTCGGGAATCGAAAGAATTCTTTGCTCTGAGACTCATCTTTCAGACTTGTCTCGTAGTTCTCCGGATTTACTCTGTAAAGTCTCTTTAGACCAGCCTCTCTCCCAGTGTCAATATATTTTTCAGCGAATTTGAGGAAGCTATTTATAGGCAAGACCTTGGCTCTTTGAAATTGTGGTCCCCCCTGTCTAATTATGGTAATTCCTACAATGGCGTAATGGAAAATTCCTTTATGTTCCACGGTCAATCCGTCAGAATTGTACAACAAAAGTTGTACACTTGACAGAATCGTCCGCGGATGCGTTTCTCTTCACATCTTCTATCTATTGCCGCATGCGGTGTTGTTTTTTATTACCGCATGTGGTTGAAATGCATTGATCAATAAAGCTCTTGATCGATTGTCGCATGCATCGTCATTTCGTTGATCATCTCTTCGTTCTTGATTGATGGGCGCATGCGATGTAGATGCATTGTACATTTTGCCTTCGAGCCATTAATGCATGTGGTGACCTATTTCCTACGAAACAGAGACTGAAACATTCTATTTCACCATTGCAATTGTGTTAGTGGGTGCTTTTACGATATTTCATAATTTTCGTATTTCTTAGCAATTTTTATACTATCGACGCAACTTTCCTCTCTTTTTGCTGCACTATCTAAATAAAACAGCATAAATAACTTTTATTTCTACAAGTTATCAGTTAGTTCCCACATTAAACTCAAGGAAGAGAAAACAAATGTTGTTAACTCTGTTAAGATTCAAAGAAGAGAATTGTTCTCTGAAATGGAACTTGGAGCTTATTTAGGTTCTGATACTGATCCCAATACTCTCCAAAAGATGAGGATGTCTAAAGACAGTAAATTTGATTTATTGGTCTTGGAGACGTGTTTGATAGAGAATGATGATTCTACCTGGATCCTAGATCCGAGTGTTACTAATCACGTCAGTTCCTCTTACCAAGGATTTAGTTCCTGGAAAACATTGCCATAGGGAGAGTTGACTCTAGGAGTCGGTACTGGTGAGGTTGTTTCAGCTGTTGCTGTAGGCAGGCTGAAGTTATTTTTGGACAAGAAATGTTATCTGTTATTGGATAATGTTTTCGTAGTTCCTCATATCAAGAGGAACTTAATCTTGGATAATGTACAAGCTCTAAGGTTATACCGTCTCTTTTTCTGAGAGTAAAATGTTTATTTTCAAGAATGGAATGGAGATTGGTTTTGGTTAAATGGAAAGTAACTTATATGTACTAAGGTCGTTAGTCATAAAAGCCTTGTTTAATATTGAAATGTTCAGTACAGTGACAACAATTAAAAGACCAAAGGTTTCTCCTAAGGAAAACGCCCATCTTTGGCATCTACAGTTAGGATTGAGCAATTGGTAAAAAGTGGACTTCTAAAGAGTTTAGAAGAAAACTCCTTGCCAGTGTGTGAATCATGCCTTGAAGGCAAGATGACCAAACGACCTTTTACTAGAAAAGATTACAGAGCCAAGGAAACCTTAGAGCTTGTACATTCTAACCTCTGTGGTCTGATGAGCGTTAGAGCTCGAGATGGGCATAAATATTTCATCTCTTTCATAGATGATTATTCAAGGTACTGGTATCTCTTCCTAATGCAACATAAGTCTGAAGCCCTTGACAAGTTCAAGGAGTATAAGGCTAACGTTGAAAACTTATTAGGTAAGAAGATAAAAAACACTACGATCTAATCGTGGTGGACAGTATATGGACTTCGATTCCAGAACTATATGATAAAATATGGGATTGTGTCCCAAATCTCGGCCCCAGGTACACCTCAGCAGAACAGTGTATCAGAAAGAAGAAATAGAACCTTGTTGGACATGGTTTAGTCCATGATGAGTTATGCTTATCTTTCAGACTCATTTTGGGGTTTTACAGTGGAAGCTGCATGTTACATTCTGAACAACTTTCCCTCAAAAAGTGTTTTTGAAACACCTTTTGAGCTGTGGAAAGGCTCTAAAGGTAGTTTATGCCATTTCAAGATTTGGGGATGTCCGACACATGTGCTTGTGACTAACCCGAAGAAGTTGGAACCGCGTTCGAAAGTTTGCCTCTTTGTAGGCTACCCCAGGGAAACGAGGGGTGGATACTTCTATGAGCCGATTGAGAACAAAGTGCTTGTTTCTACAAATGCTATATTCTTGGAAGAAGACCACATAAGGGATCATAAGCCACAACGTAAGCTTGTTTTACGTGAGATTTCTAGTGAGACTGAGACTACTGAGGGTTCGACAAGAGTTGTTGAACAGACTGACAGATCAACAAGAGTTTTTAAGGTTAGTGCATCTAGTCAACCAACTCAAGAGTTGAGACTGCCTCGACGTAGTGGGAGGGTTATGAACCCACCAGATCGCTACATGGCTTTAACGGAAGCCCAGAACGTCATTTCTAATGATGGGGTCGAGGATCCATTGTCTTTTAAAAAAAACAATGGAGGATGTTGACAAGGATGAATGGATTAAAGCCATGGACTAGGAAATGGAGTCTATATACTTCAATAATGCCTGGGAGCTTGTGTACCTGCTGATGGGGTAAGACCTATAGGGTGTAAATGGATTTATAAGTGAAAGTAAGGTGTAGATGGAAAGGTGTAAACCTTTAAGGCTTGACTCATGGTAAAAGGTTATACTCAAGTTGAGGGAGTGGACTATGAGGAAACTTTCTCATCTGTTGTCATGCTCAAGTCTATCAGGATACTCCTATCCATAGCCACATTTTATGATTATGAGATATGGCAAATGGACGTCAAGACTGCCTTTCTTAATGGTAATATTGAGGAGACCATCTACACGGCTCAATCAGAGGGGTTCGTAGTTCCAGATCAAGAGGAAAGAGTTTGCAAGCTTAATAGGTCCATTTATAGGCTAAAAAAAGCGTCTAGATCATGGAATATTAGATTTGACACTGCGGTCAAGTTCTTTTGGCTTTGATCAGAACGTTGATGAGCCTTGTGTTTACAAGAAAATCATCAATAACTCAATAGCTTTCCTGTTACTATTTGTGGATGATATCCTACTCATTGGGAATGATGTAGGGTATCTGACTGACATTAAGAAATGGCTAGCTACCCAGTTCAAAATGAAAGATTTGGGTGAGACACAGTATGTTCTAGGGATCCAGATCATTCGGGATTGTAAGAACAAGAGGTTAGCCTTGTCTCAGGCATCGTACATCGATCAAATGTTGATCAGGTGCAGGATGTAGGATTCTAAGAGGGGTTTATTACCCTCTATGCATGGAATCATTTTTTCTAAGGATCAATATCCTAAGACACCTCAAGAAGTTGAGGAGATGAGACAGATTCCGTATGCTTCATCTGTTGGAAGCTTAATGTATGCAACGTCGTGTACCAGACCTGACATTTGCTATGCAATAGGGATTTTCAATCAGTATCAGTCCAATCCAGGATTTGATCACTGAACAGCGGTCAAGATGATCTTCAAGTATCTTCAGAGAATGAGGGACTACATGCTCGTGTATGGAGATAAGAATCTGATCCATACAGGACACACAGACTCTGACTTTCAGACCGATAGAGATTCTCATAAATCGACATTGGGGTTAGTGTTCACTCTAAATGGAGGAGTTGTAGTGTGGCGAAGCATCAAGCAAGGATGCATCATGGACTCCACTATGGAAGCCGAATACATAGCCGCTTGTGAAGCAGCTAAGGAGGCTGTTTGGCTGAGGAAATTCCTTACAGATTTGGGAGTTGTTCCAAATATGGATTTCCCGATCACTTATTGTGATAACAGCGGGGCTGTGGCAAATTCAAAAGAGCCTCAGAGTCATCGTCGAGGCAAGCATATAGAATGAAAATACCACTTGATCAGGGAGATTTTGCATCGCGGTGATATGATCGTCACAAAGATCGCGACGGAGCACAACGTTGCTTATCGATTTACAAAGGCTCTCACGGCTAAAGTATTCGAGGGTCACCTGGAGAGTCTGGGTCTGCGGGACATGCGGCATCTTGTCTAGGGCAAGTAAGAGATGATACTGGTGTATGCCCTAGTTTATTATATATTGTACATGTATTTATCTTGTATTGTACATTAGTCTCCCAAGACATTAGGACAAGTGGGAGATTGTTGGGATTGGTGTCCTAATTCTCCCGGAGTCTCATAAGTTTGTAATCTATAAACATTGTTATGAATAAAATAACAGTTACTTTGTCTAGCATTTACTCATATCCAATAAACAAAGCTCCATGGTTATCATATGTAAACTTAAGCATGTATATGAGATATACAAGTGGATCATGCCTTAAGTGATAACCTAAATAGGTCTGTAGTATAAGGATTACGGAGGGCTACCTGATCCTGGTGACACTATAGATACGACCCGCTTTTTAGAGGTTTGCAAGTGTTGTCAACAACTACAGATAGTAGATCCTGACAATTCATGTGGTGACATGCGAGCGGGGGTGACTTTCCAATTCAGAAGCATCATTAGGGAAAACTTCAAGGTCTGAAAACAGAGGGATACACTTATGAATTACTAAAGAGTTAGTAATTTCTGACAAAAAATGGTAGCTAAATGACTATCAGAATATGAGTTATTCTAGAGATAGTATTAGTCAAGAATGTCTTGTTGTAGTATCATTGCAAAAATAATCTTGGGTATATTATTACTTTGCTAAAACTTTATTGGGTCTAAAAAAAATTCACTGATAAAATTTGTTTATATTTTTTCAGATTAACGAGTTCATTAGTACAATTATTGGCATCTGATAAACTTATTGGGGATAATTATGTCTCCTGGAAAAAAAACTTGAATACTATACTGGTGATAGATGATCTACAATTCGTTTTTAGGACTGTCCTCCCATTCTTGGCTCAAATGCAAACTGAACTGGCAGATGGATCAGGGCTAATGAAAAGCTCGTGCTTATATTCTTGCCAGTATATCTAATGTCTTGGCGAAGAAACATGAGAGTATCGGTACTGCCGAAGTGATTTTGGAATCACTCCGTGGGATGTTTGGACAACCGCCCTTCCCCTTGAGGTATGATGCTATCAAATAAGTTTACAACTGCCGTATGAAATAAGGGACCACTGTTAGAGAACATGTCCTAGATATGATGGTTGTAATGATGATTTTGATAGGTATGATTGATGATGTTCTATGCTCGAAATGATGCGATACTACCACTAGATATGCATTAATGATGGGTGTTCACATAGTATGCCATGCGTTGTCACAAGTTTCCTTACGATAGAACCAAGTGTAATTCCACCGCAAGTTTCTCGGTGGGATCCGAGGTCGAACACGAGGATTGATTGAGGTTATTGTGGTGTGTTCATGATATATTCGACCAGGTTTTCAATCTTTAAGAATGTCTTTGTACACGTATATAAATTGCGATAAAATAAAGTAAAGCAGTAAAGATGCGATAATAAAATGAAATACAATAAATCTAAGCTAGATGATACAAGATACAGGCTTCATGTTACAAGATGCTGGGGTCAAGGCTTGCTGTGAATGTTGTGCAAAGACGTGGAATGCGGCGACAAGTCTTATGAATTGAATAGAAAGACGAAGACAAAGAATATAACAACGAAAGTTCTCAATTGTGTTGAAGCTACAAATGTTGTTCCGCTCTTCTCTTGGCGTACACCTTTCAGTGATCGGCCGCGCTCCCACATGTCTGTGGTGAAACAGAGACTACTCGCTTTAGGTAATGCATTCTTCTGACTTTCTCTCGATAGGTCGGAATGGCATCTTCACTTCTGCACTCACAGGTGAAGATGTCGTCTAGCATGCCTTAGCTAAACGCATTTTATATCTTTAACACAGATTAAGTACTTGGTTAATTCATATTGCTTATCAGGAAATTAAGAAGACATTATGAAGAAAGTGATTGACGGGTGAACGAAAATAGATAGAAAATGGTAAATGAAAGCTATCGAAACATTTAATATGTCTATTAAGCGTTTGATACATGGTGTGAATGAAAAGAGAATGAGAAAGTGAAATACAACGATGAAAGAGATAGAACCTGTCTCTTATACACATCTAGATGTGTATAAGAGCCTGCCTCTCAGGCTTGCTCCACCAGTAGCAGGGATCTTTGCACAGAGCTTTCAATCGGGTGTTTGGCAGATTAGTTCTGAGGTTCACCTCTCGGCCTTATCTTGTCTTCTTCCCGAATTTCTTCACTTAAGCGCTCAGCTCAGCCTTTTCTCTCAACAGTTTTGCAGCATTTACCCCGTATCCCGTAGCATACTTTTCTCTAAAATCTATGGGGTATTTATTGGTGCAGGTCTATGACTCTGACCTTGTGGTCCCCACTGATGGTTATGGTTATTCCAAAGATGGAGGGATATTATTCCTTCTGTTATGCAATCAAACCATCAATTTTGCACAACCGTTAGTTGTACATGTGTCTCAATCCTCCGCTTTTGCGTTGCTCAACTGCATCTTTCGATCATGGATTCGCATGCGGTGTTGTTTTTATTACCACATGCGATTGCACACAGCTCTAGATCGACTGTCGCATTGCATCGTCATTGCGGTAATCGTCTCTTCATTGTTGACTGACGGGCACAATGTGACAGAGATGCGTTGATCAGTTTCTCGTGAGCCTTGAGCGCAAGTGGTGACTTGGTCTCCTGCAAAACAGAGTAAAGTTCGGCTTGTCTTCCATCTTTATGGTGTTAGTGGGTGTAATAGCAAACATTTATAATTATTGTAATACTAGGCTAATTTTCATACAATCGGCACATATTTACTAAATTTTGGCCGCAATATCTAGATAAGGTGGCATAAATAACTTATATTTCTACAAGTTATCAATGGTTCATTTCAATGTGGCAGAAGTAAATGGGGTTGTCGTTGACGAGAAAAGTCAAGTTGGTTTTATTCTAGAATCTCTTCCGAAGAGTTTTCTGCAGTTCTGGAACCAGACTATGATGAAAGAAAAAGGTCTGGAACTAGAAGTAAATGTTACTACCGCTGAGAAGAGAGGAACGTCCTCCAAAAAGACTGATATTGCTTCTTCTTCACAGACTAAGAGTATTCCAGTTAAGAAATGTTGGGATTGATGTCCTAATTCTCTCGGTGTCTCGTTGTTTTGTAAAGATACATATTGTTCAATGAATAAAATAAGTGTTATTTAATTTTGGCATTTACTCATATCCAATAAAAAAAGTTCCTTGGTTATCTTATGTGAACTTAAGCATGTATATGTGATATACAAGTGGATCATGCCTTAAGTGATAACCTAAATAGGTCTGTAGTATAAAGATTAAGGTAGGATACCTGATCCTGGTGACACTACGGATACGGCCCACTTTGTAGAAGTTTGCAAGTGTTGTAAACTACTACAGATGGTAGATCCTAACCATTCATGTGGAGACATGCGAGCAGGGGTGTCCTATACAAAGATATTGCTCCCTTAAGGGATGAGTCTGGGGCTTGAACATAGTGGTCACAACTTCTCTTTGGAAGAGAAGACTCAGTCATAGTAGAACTATGACTTATGTTCATTAGAGGGATCAATGGTACTTAAGGAGACAAATGTAACTATAGGGGCATAACGATTATTGGCTGAGCTGAACTTACGAGTGATCTATGAAGGATTGTCGCACTGCTGATTGGTTAAGATGGACACATAATATATCTATGGTAAGGAGAGTTTAGTTGTCGATCTTTAATGGAGTGTCTGATCCTGTGACTAAAGAGTTTAGTTAGTTATTCACGTACTGTTGGAGCTTCGAGCTACAGGTCCATAAGGTCCCATTGGTAGCTCAATGGATTTAGTTGAGGATCAGCTCTTGGTGTTTATTTGAAATGTTCAAATTGACAAGAGGTATTTTGATTATATATGATATAATCAGTATGATGTATGAGATACATCTAGTGGAGGATTGATGTAAATGAGATTCACATTAATTAGCATAGAATAGAAAAAGAACTATGGTTTATATGTTTCATGAGATGAAATATTAAAACTATAGGTTATAAATATAGTATGATAAGTTTGTTATCATTTATATTTATAATAATATTAATTATTGGATAATTAATTCTTTTTCTTTAAATAACCATATGAGTGGGTGGTTATTGGATTCATGGTAACCGTGAGTTTAAAAGGAAAGTGGTTTTCCTATTTTGAAGAGATGATTTTACAAACATTGAAGTTTTCGTAAAAAGTTTTTGAGTTTTCTCTCTCACGTAAAAGAAACTCACGTAGTCGTCAAGTAAATACGGATTTATAAAACGATGGCTAGGCGAGCTAAATGATCGTGCAGTGGCAAGCTAAACGATCGTGTAGTGTTTACCAAACGATCGCATAGTTTTGCTAGACGATTGCTTGCCTTAAGTAAACGATTGTATAGTGTCTGTAGGCGACAGACAGAGCTAAACGATCGCATAGCTTTTCTAGACGATCGCTTAGCTTTATCTAAACGATTGGGTATCGACCTATATGATAGGTCTCCGCCATCTCCCACTTGCCTAGTCGTGCACACGATCGGTGTTTCCTCCTTTGTCTGCCTCATACAAGGTCCGAACAGAGCCCACCCTCTGGATTCTCACACCGAGAATACCAAGGTAGCCTTGTTGGTGGTGTGAGACTCAACTCAACATTGTCGAGGTTTTCTGGAGGCCGTTCTGCTGTTGAGGAGGAGTTCGTGATCGAAGCGATCGTTAAGGATGAGCGCGAAGTGTTCGTGCTGTGTTGCAATCATGTAGATCGAGCGTTCGTGGTTTCTAATTGTTCAAGCGGTCGCGCAATGGAGCGTGGAGACGGATCTTCAAATGTGCGTAGAGTTTGCTCTCTGTTCATTTGAGTTTTTCATGCTGTAATTTCTATAAGAATTGTATAACTACTTGTTTGAAGTCGACTGTAAATGAATTAATCACTTATGATTCTGATATGGAATAATCTTGTTCTGCTGCTCATGGAAATCTCGAATCCGATTTCCTTCAAGAAAACAAGGGAAAGGGAAGAAAAAACCCATTGGTAGAAGAGGCAAGGCTAACGCTGCAGATAAAGGAAGATGTTTCCACTACAATGAAGAAGGGCACTGGAAGAGAAACTGCCCTCAATACCTTGCAGAGAAAGAGCAGAGAAAGCAATACAGGCAAACTAGTTCTTAAAGATTGCTTGTTGTACTCAAGTTGACCAGTGGGAGATGTTGTTGTTGTTGTCTGAAGATAATCATATCTACTTTTGTTGTTGTAATAAAAGTTATTTGGTCTTGTTATAAAGAACAAATTGTATAAATTTTTCTTATAAATGAAATGTTCATTAGCAAAAGTTATGTTTGTTCTATTGCAAAGGAACTTTTGTTAGAACCAACCTAGTTAAAAGCCTTTTGCATATTTAGATATTTAAAACGGCTAGAAATCAATCAAGGCAAGTAGTTATTTAACCTAAGTGATAATTTTAGAGCACTTGAAAAGTTCAAAGTGTACAAAACTTGTTAGGTAAAATAAAAACGAAATACTTCAATTTGATCAAAGTATAGAAAGTTTGAGAGTTCTAGGACTATTTGATAGAACATGAAATCCAGTGAAAACTTTCTACACTTAAATGCCTTAATTGTTTTTTTAACATCATTTCAATTTTAAGATATTTCTGAAATCCATATGAGATATGGAAGACTCATAAAATCTGTTTATGATATGTAAAAGTTGTTTACATAGTTCATAAATCTGAAAAGATCGATATAAGTGTTAAAATCAAACCCTTAAGTGTTGGAATATTGCTCGAGATCACTATGTATTATTTGTTTCGATAAAAGTTTGCATATGTCAATAAAGAGTTATAGATTAAAATTGACACTGTAAACAAAGTTGTTTTGGACAGGTCAAATGCTTAAAGAGTTGAGAGTATCTCGATGTAATGGAAGGAATGTATAACTTCCTAGCCATTATTGAGGAACAGATGTTATGAAAATAAGATGCATTCTCCATATAGTTTAATAAGAAATCCATTTTATGCTAACATGTTTACAGCAATTCTCTTGGCTAAAGTGTTTAAGAATCTCATAGTAAGACTAGGACTACCGGGTAAATAACCTAGGACAAGTAGGAGAAAAATCGGGTATGCGATACCGAATGGTAAACCATGGGTATGTGATGCCTTAGTTTATTGTATTTCTATGTAAAACCTCAAAAACTCAGTATTATATATTAAAAAACCATGGGTATGTGATGCCTTAGTTTATTTTCTTTATATTTCTATGGTCTATAGTATATGAATAAGGCTGCGTACCTTATTATGGTAAAACTATCGGATGCGACACACTCTGTAGTTGTTACAAGGAGTTGTAAAGTGCTACAGACGAAGTGATCCTAATTCGTACATGTCATGACATGAGGAGCGGGGATTTCTAATATTTTATATTTAATTAATTAGAATTAATTAAATTGTTTAATTAATTATTTATTATTAATTTTATTAGAAAATTAATTAATGAATTAATTTTGTGAAATTAATAAAGATTTCATTTTTGAAAAATTGATTTTGGAAATCAATTGCAAAATCAAAAATTGAAAATAGATGGAAAATGGAAAATCCCAAAAGTGGGATTTCTCCACTTTCAAACCAAGAAGCTCACATACACTCAACCATAAACTTGAGTCAATCTTCCAAGCATTTGCTGGAACATGCAGCAACGGAGTTTACATGATAGTCGTGCAATAAATGAAGAAGATTGAATTGAGAATCGGGCATGCAATTGAAAGGTTTTTGCTTAAAAACTTAAGGTTGAAGAAGGTCTTCTACCATGGTGATGCAGTGACCTCATCTCCAAATTTCCTTAATCCAAGCTTATTTTGAGTCCCACAACTCAATCTAAGGCACCAAGAGGATAGTAGGGAAGGCCTTGAGTTTCAAGTGGTTCTTCAAAGGTATGTCATGAAATCCTCTTGAGTATGCTTAATTTAAAGCCAAAATTAATGAATTAGAATGCTTAACGATCCTTTTTACTTCCACTATGTGTTTTCTAATTCTTACACCTCCGTGAATGTGGTTGCTAATTGTGGTCCCACTTCTCGCATTCGTTAAAAAAGAACCCCCCAAGAAGAAGAGCCCTGACTTTGAATTTGACCTTTTTGTGCAGATTTTTTTATCTAGTAGTGAAGAAGACATTGCCTTTGTCAAGGACAAGCCTCGCACAAGAGTTGATCATCGCAAAATTCCTTTTCATGTTCCTTTTGTGCCTATTGATGGGACATCCTTTCATAGTGAGGACGATATTCTATGGTGGAAGTATGCCGTGCAGTGGCGTATTGCTGATGAGAAGGTATTGTCAGACCAGTCAAATTTTTGTTTGGAAATTATGGACCTTCTTCAATGTGTTAGGCTTCTCAAAGTTGTTGTGGACCTTGGTCTGTTTTATCCTCAATTGATGAAGGAGTTCATCTTCAATCTTCCTTTCAAGTTCAACAATCTCAGTTCTTCTGATTATCAGAAGTCCATACTAAAGGCACTTGTGTCACCATTTCTCTTGCTGTTATTAATGATTATCTAGGATGTACTAATTTCTCTCCTTTTAGTGAGCCTCATCCCTCCACTGAGGATCTTGTTGCTGAGTTTGGTACTCGATCTGAGTGGCCTTCATGTGGTCAATTTTCTGCCTCCACACTCAATGTGATGTATGCTATTTTGTTTCGAATTGGTATTGCTAATATCGTATCCTTTGACTCATGGGCTCAGTCTTTCTCCTTCTCTGGCAAGTCTTCTATATCAGATTGGAAATTTTTATACTTTTAATTTTGGGGTGTTTTATATAACCCACTTCTTTTTCATGTTGAATCTTTTGCGATCAAGCTACCTATCTATTTATCGCGCTTATTCTTGGGTATCTTGTTGTCTTAATGCCTAGTCATTCTTGGTTCCAATGATGCTTCAGATCCTACTCCCAACTTTCTTATCTCAGTTACAAGATTGTTCAAGTTTCTTATGTCCTTGCCATTATGCATAACATCCGTCCTCCTAAGAGTTCTGACATTCCTCTTCCCGAGGATTTGCAGGTTCCAAAAGGTTGGTTATTTATTCCTACTTATCTTGGAACTTGCATCTTTCGTATTTTGACTTCTGAGTCTCGTACATTAAACGTTGTTATCCGTGATCTGACTAATCGAGTTGAAATTGATGCGTTGATCCATCTTTTATGTGCGTCACTTTGCCGATCTAATGATGTTGTTGGGATGTATGACCTAAATCCTCGTAGTTATATGTTATTTGAATCAATGGTTGATTAGTTTTTATATCCAATAATCCATTAACGAAAGACCCAAGTTTATTTTATATAACTTAGACATGTATGTGGTAGACATACAAGTAGATTATGTTTAAGTAGTAACCTAAATGATCTGTAGTATTTGGATGAGGTTGGGTGCCTTATCCTGGTAAAACTACTGATATCGCCCACTTTATAATTGCTACAATTATTGTAAAGTGCTACAAATGATATGATCCTGATCATTCATGTGGAAACATATGAGGGGGTTATTCTACACAAAGAGTATGTATAAGATCGGACCACGAAATGTTGAGTCTTTTTTTATAACACTATTAGTAGAAAAGATTCACTTTTCACTAGGATGACCATATGTGACTTGACCTTAGTCCTGAGTGAGTTGTGAACTCTTGCCTATGAGGGCAGTCCCTTGATTTGTATGGTGAGAATGGTCAGATTTGCCAACTCAATATGCCTACCATTTGGGGATTAGTCTGAGTGGGGAGCTGAAAACTCAAATACACAAGATGGAATTCACTTTTTCCCTTTGTTAGAGCAAGTAGATGAATTTCTCCCTTAAGGACTGATTACGGGTCCTAAACAATAGAGCCCATACCCTTTCACTGGCCAGAGAGGGATCAAGTTTTTGTTGGACTATGACTAATTTTTCATTAGAGGGATCAGTGGTACTTAAGGAGTTAGATATAACTACAGGAGTAAAACCGTAATTTTGACCCAGCAGTACTTACAAGCAATTTGTGAAGGGTCAACACACTGTGAAGGGTCAACGCACTATTGATTGGTTATATCCAATGGACACAAAAATATATCTACAGTGTGAAGTTACAGTTGTCGATCTATAGTGGAGTGACAAACAATTAATGAATATTGATTAATTTGATCGAATCCTGCAATGGAAGTGTCTTGATAATGTATAGAAATGCACGTTATTACAGCACAAAATATAAAACAATGCAGCATTGCGATGGTAAAAATATACAATATTGCGTCCAAAAGTATTAAGTTCACAACATTGCGATCGCATGTTTCCATCGCATTAAAACAGCTAACTTATGTAATTTTCTACAGAAAATGCGTTGGCGCAAGGTGGAAATGCGATCCAAAGAAATTAACGTCCGAGCGCATTAAGAGATTGCAACCACAAGACTATGCGATCATTTGCACTCGCGAAATTCTGCTCAAGTGCTGCGGCGCCATAATAAGTGACGAAGGCTCCCACTTTGTCAATTACTATGTCAAAAATCTGCTGCTGAAATATAATATCCTCCACAAAGTGGCCACCGCATACCATCTGCAGACGAATGGTCAGGCCGAAGTGTCCAACCGAGAGATCAAGTTGATACTGGAGAAGGTGGTAAAGCCTTCACGAAAGGATTGGGCAAAAAAGCTAGATGATGCGTTGTGGGCATACCGAACTGCCTATAAGACACCTATAGGCATGTCTCTGTATGCGTTGGTATTTGGTAAAGCATGTCATTTTCTATTGGAGCTGGAAAATAAAGCGCTGTGGGCAGTGAAGAAGCTTAACTTTGATTTGAAAGTAGTAGGGGAAGCAAGAAAGCTACAAATGGTCGAGCTTGATGAGTGAGAATGCAAGCTTATGAAAATGCCAAAATATAAAAAGAACGAGCAAAATGGTGGCATGACGGTAGGCTATGCGGTAAAAATCTCCATGTTGGACAAAAGGTCTTACTCTTCAATTCATGGCTATGACTCTTTCCTGGCAAGTTAAAGTCACGCTAGTTTGGACCCTTTATCATTAAAGAAATATTTCAGCATGGTGCGGTTGAGCTGATTATTGAGGCCGGGACCCATACATTTAAGGTTAATGGGCAACGAGTCAAGGCATATTGTAAGGGATTTTCAGCGAGAAAAGACCTCTGTAGACCTGAGAAATCCAGAATAAAGGAAAATCGAGTGGCTCCTGCGCTGGCATGTAATATCATCTGGGGCGCAAGTCTTCCGGAGTGTCATTTTGCTTACTTATGATTCATAAACTCTCATCACTACAATGCTTCAATTATCATTTATCTGTCTGCATTTTACTTCTTTTTTGTTAACTTCTTTTATCATTTGACTCTCTCAAAGTTTTCTTTGCAAACGATCAAGGTACACGATTGCGGAGGCACTGCACGAAGATGCAACTACTTTATTCCGTCACCGCAATCCAAAGGAAGTAGATCGCCGCAAAGCAGGATGCGTTAACAAACAAAGCGGACGACAACACAAATTTGGGGGTTGTATTCTTCCTTGACTTTATTCCAAATTCTGCACTATCGCATCACATTTTAATTTTGAAATTTTATCACCGCATCCTCTTTGATTACCGCAATCATTTAAAATTGATAAATTTAGTAAGTCGCTGCATGCTCTCTCTTTGCCAATTATGCTTTCAATGATGAAACACATGCTTCTATTTTTTCGTATATACTAGAGTCAACTTAATTTTAGGACAATCACCTCATGAAATATTTCTAGAAGTTAGTGGTCTGTAAGCTTTCTTTCAAACTGACTCTTTACGTAGCTTCCTAAGAACATCACATGACTTCTTTCAATCTATTGGCAATGAGGACATTGCCGCATTTTAAATTTAGGGGTGAGGTACTTATTTTCGACCTTGCTATTTTTAGCTCTATCTAAAAAAAAAATCAGAATAACAACTCCACTGTCAACGCAATGGGGAAACCCATGTTAATAAAAGTGAAGTTGTGAAGGGCACTTACCCGTAGTTGGATGTTCGTATGGCACGTGTGGGGGCAAGCCAAAACGAAAGTAAGTCACCAGAATCAGCGCAAATAATTGACCGCAACTCCGTTGCCAAGTAATTATGAGTCTAGTGTGAGAAAGAGCGCCTTGCTCGTAGTTGGATGTCTGCATGACACACGTGGGGGCAAGCCAAAACAAAGGCGAGGCACTTGGATCAGTGCAAGGTCAGAAAAAAATAACAATGTCAAAAATATGCAAGGATAAAAATCAGTTAACACCTTAGAAAAAAAAAAGAAAAAAGAGTTTTTTCTTTTTTTGAAATAAACAATGTGATGTCCTGGAATCTAGTAAAGTCCTTTTGAAGGTTAAACTTGCGGTCCCTAGATCTTTGAAATATTTTAAGAGGAGACTCAAATAAGCATTAAGGAAATTTTGGTGTATAGGATTTGAATGAAGTATCCTTGAGAAATCTAGGAAAACAAATTGCAGTCGACTTTCTAAAGAAAATCTTTAGCTTATGCTTGAGGACAAGCATTGTTTAAATTTGGGAGTTTGATAACGGGCAAAAATGCATGTTATTACAGTGCTAAATTATTAAACAATGAAGGTTTGCGTTGATAAAATATATAAGATTGCTTCCAAAAGAGCATTAAGTTCATGACATTGCGATCGCATGCATTCATCGCATAAAAACAGTTAACTTTGGTATTTTTATGCAGAATATGCATTGATGCAAGGTGAAAAGCGCAATCACAAGAAATCAACGGTCGAGCGTAGCATTACCGCAAGGCTTTGCGGTGATTTGTGCTTGTAAACATTTGCTCAAGAAGGATTGCCGCATAGAGCCGCTGCAACTTGGTGGGCACATCTGGGTGAAAAGCATAATTAATCACGATGGGACAGAAAGTTGATGACGGTCGAGTCCGAATTAAGTTGATAAGCCGCTAACGGTCTACTGTAGCAAGTACACTCAACTTTTCGATGACAAATATTCGGCGCATCGGTCAGAGAATTAAATCCATCCCATTTGTGCAATCATAAGAGAGAAGCCGCCTTTCACCCCAAAGCTCTATAAATACCAAAGGCAACCTTCAGCAAAGGAGTACAGATACTTAGATAATTTTCTCCATAGTTAGAATAGCCTTGTTCTTAGATTTTCTTTTATTTTAAGGTGGAAGCGAGAGAATCGAGATTGTGCTGAGAGATCGTTCCAGTGAACTTGGGAGAGTGCCGGAAGCGTCAAGATCAGAGAGAAGGTCAGCTTCTATGGAAGCAGGATTTTCTTTTGAACATAATAGAGTTGACATTGTAAAAGCCTTGGGTAGCAAGGGATCGCTACTAGGATCTCTATCCTTATCTTCCATTGTCATTTTGTATTTAAACTCATCTATAGAAATGGAATTTACTTCTTTATATCTGTTCACTCTCTGTTTTTTACGCATGAGTAGCTAAACCTGTTGAATGGGTTGAGAAGTACTTAGCTAGCACAACTAGGGGTCTTCACTCTATGTGATTATTTTGTATTATGTATGCATCATTCGTCCATTGAAGATACTCGGGAAGGTAGTCTAAGGACAGGATCTAGGCTTTGAAAAGTTAGGTTAGAATCTAGGCTCAGGAGAGTCAGATTAGAACGCATAATCAAGAGATAGGAGCTTAGGGATAAGCACTGTTTCCTATTAATGCATCGCATGCATCCTAGAGATAGGATATGATCGTATGCGGTCACCTTGTCTTTGTATGCATCTTGCATCATCGCATAGGAAAAGAGTAGAGACTTTGGTATAAGCTCTATGGACACTGTTGCATTCAACACATGCGTCCTAGAACTAGGAGCACCGCATTTGCATTGGAAAATGATTTGCTATTGCATGAGTGTAGCATGATCGCATAATTTGATGCATTCCTGGGAAATGCTAGCTAAATACCTTCTCAACCCATTCCTCCGCATACTCAGTGCATCTCCACATAATCGATCTTTTCTCAAATCCACCACATACATTTACTTTATACCGCATACAACAACACCAAACAACTATTTGATTTACCCGTTACCGCAAAGTCTTTTGGAAAATTATCATCGCATACCATTTTCCCTAGTCCCTAAGTTCGACCCTGGGCTTACCGGGAAACTCAGTGGGGTTTATACTTGGATTCCACTGAGAAAACTTGTTGCTCAACGCATTTTCATCACCACATCTCATTCCATAATTTCATCACATAAAATAATGCATCAGATAACATCGCATGAATCACCACATCTCATTCCATAATGTCATGGCGAATCCCGTCCTATTGGCAAACCACACCAATAGGCTCATTCGGGACTATGCGTCGCCCAACCTCTACGATTTCTCCCCAAGAATCATGAGGCCCCCTCTTGATGGATCGAGATTCGAAATGAAACCGGTGATGCTGCAGATGATCCAAACTGATAGACAGTTTGGTGGTAGGTGTGGCGAGGATCCGCACGCCCATCTCTAGAGTTTCATCGAGATCTGCAACACTTTTGTGTTCCCTAACATCTCCACTCAGGAGGTTCCACTAACTTTGTTTCCATTTTCGTTGTGTGACCAGGTACGAAAATGGGCTTATTCTCTCAAGCCAGGGGAGATTACCTCGTGGGAGCAAGTAGTAGAGAAGTTTATGAAGAAGTACTTCCCTCCGACGAAGAATGCCAGAAGAAGGAAGTTGATCACCAATTTCGAACAGGATATGGACAAATCGCTCAGCGACGCTTGGGCGAGGTTTAAGAGGCTGGTAAGAGATTACCTGCATAATGGCTTACCAGACTGTTTACAAATGAAGATTTTTTATCACGGATTAAACCCTGCATCGCAGACCACTACCAATGCAGTATCGCAAGGGGCCTTGCCGAGTTCAACGAAACTCCCACGCAACCCAGGGGGTACGGGTAAAGAGAAATGTCAAGTTGTGACGTTGCAGAGCGGAAAGACTGTGGCAGGGGAGAAGAAGGAGCCTAGTCGAACTGTTTCAATTACGCTGGATCTAGAGATTGTGTTGACTCGAGGAGAAACAAAAGAAAAAGAGGCGATGAAACCAGAGATTGTGTCCACCTCGGAGCTGAAAGAACAAGGGGCCGTGAGAATACAGTTGCCACTATTCCCTTAGTGACTCAAAAAGAAGAAAAATGACGAGGTACAATATCAACGTTTCATAAATATGTTAAAACAGTTGCACATTAATATTCCGTTCACTGAAGCAATTGAGGAGATGCCCGCATATGCGAAGTTCCTAAAGGATATGGTGACAAAGAAGAGAGGCACTGGTAAGTTCGCAACGGTGGCTTTGACGCAAAATTCAAATCTATAATCCCACTGAAAATACGCGACCCTGGAGTTTCACTATACCTTGCTCTATTTGAGGATATACATCGATCAAGCGCTATGCGATCTTGGGGCCAGCATTAACTTAATGCCCCTGTCAATTTTCAAGCAGCTGAATGTGAGGCAACTTATGCCCACGACAGTGACTCTCTAATTAGCGGATCGATCTTTTGTGCATCCAGAGGGGAAGTTGAAGGATGTTCTAGTTACAACTGACAAATTTCTATTACCAGCAGATTTCATCATCCTGGACTACAAAGCAAACAAGGATGTGCCCATCATCCTAGGGTGACCATTTTTAACTACTGGTCGTGCCTAGATTGGTGTGCATAAAGCAGAGATCATGCTGAGCGTGAATGGATAGAAGCTCAGGTTTGACATTATCCGAGCCATGAAATATCTTGATGAAGAAGACCTTAATGAATCCGACGATGAACAAAGTTTGAATGACGAAGAGAAGCCTAATGATGAAAATGAAGATGAGGATGTGATCGCATCCATTGTAGCATACAATGCGATCATAGAAAAACAACCAAAGAAGATGAGATGATTGCATCCCCAAAAGTTAAGCAGACAGTGAATGAAGAAATAAAAACAACAAAACTGACCTTAGAACAACCACTAACAATAGAGCTGAAGATCCTTCTTAACCACCTGAAGTATGCGTTTATGGGGCAAAATGAAAAGCTATCGATAATCATTTCCTCTGCACTTAATGAAGACCAAGAAAATGTGCTTCTGAGCATTCTGAGAAAGTATGTAAAAGCAATTGGTTGGACACTCGCAGACATTAGAGGAATCAGCCTCGCATACTGTATGCATAGGATTCGTCTCGAAGAGAATCACAAAGGATCGATCGAACATCAGCGTAGACTCAACCCTGCGATGAGATATGTTAAATTGCATCCATTAAGTGGTTAGTGATAACGGGCAGAAATGTACGTTATCATAGTGCTAAGTTCTTAAACAATGTTGGATTGCATTGATGAAATATGTTAAATTGCATCCATTAAGCATAAATTCTATAATATTGCGGTCGCATGCGTTCAGCGCATTAGAACAATTGATTTTTGTATTTTTGTGCAGAATATGCGTTAACACAATGCAAAGATTGCGATCATAAGAATTCATTGGTCGAGCCAACTTCACCGCAAGGCTTTACGTTGATCGTGCTTGCAAACATTCACCCGAGAAGGATCCCCGCAACTTGGTCAGCGCAACATGGTGGGCACATCTAGGTGAAAGACCAATTAAGAGCGATGGGACAGAAAGCTAATGACAGTCCAATCCAAATTAAGTTGACAACCGATAACGGTCACAAAGTACATTCAGCTTTATTGGTGATAATTATTCGGTGCATCAATCAGGAATTAAAGCTGTCCTATCTGTACACCCAGGAGAGAGAAGCCACCTTTCAACATGGGTGCTCTATAAATACCAAGGGCATTCTTTAGAGAAGGGGTTAACAAGTTTATCAATTCGCACATCTTTGTTCTTAGTTTTCTTTCATTTTAAAGTGGACGCGAGGGAGAAAGTTGTGCCGGTAGATCGTTCCGGTAAGCCTGGGAGAGTATTGAAAGCTCCAAAGACTGAGAGAGGGCCGATGCCTGTGGAAGCAAGAACATCTTTAGATCATAATAGAGATTTCAGTGTAAAAAGCCTCGGTCAGCAAGGAATTGCTACCAGGCTCTCTACCTTTAACTTCCATTGTCATTTTGTACTCAACTCATTTATAAGAATGGAATGTCTTTCTCTATATCTGTTCACTCTATGTGATTCATGCATGAGTAGCTAAATCAATTGAATGGGTTGAGAAGCATTTAGCTAGCACAACTAGGGAATCTTCATTCTTTGCGATTATCTAGTTTATGTATGCTTCATTTGTCCATTAGGGATACTCGGGAGAGTAGTCTAAGGACAGGATCTAGGCTTGGGAAGGTCAGGTCAGAATCTAGGCTCGGGAGAGTTAGATTAAAATGCATAATATAAGAGATAGGCACTTAGGAATGAACACTATTTGTTATCAATGCATGGCATGCATTCTAGAGATAGGATATGATTATATGCGGTCACCTTGCTTTCATGCATTTTGCATCATCGCATAGGACAAGATAGAGACTTAGGGATGAGCTCTATGGACATTTTGCATTCAACACATGCATCCTAGATTTAGGAGCATCTCATTTACATTGGAAAATGACTTGCTGTGCATGGTTGTAACATGATCGCATAGTCTGACGCATTCCTAAGTAATGTTAGCTAAGGATCTTCTCAACCCATTCATCGCATACTCATTACATCTATCAACGCAATAGTCTTTTCTCAAATCCGCCGCCTTTATTTATTTCTTTTTCATCAACGCAAACAACAAACCCAACACTTATTTATTTACTTGGTTACCGCAAAGTTGTCATAAAAATTACCAATGCATACTGTTTTCACAAGTCCCTGTGTTAGACCCTGGACTTACCAAGAAACTCAGAGGAATTTACACTTGGATTCCGCTGGGGAAACTTAAGTGCACAACGCAATTTCATCAACACATAACATCCATATTTCCACTTCATAAATACAAGCATCAGTTAGACGTGGGCATCATCTATCTAATAGCTGACAGCACGTGGGTCAGCCCTGTGCAATGCATGCCGAAGAAAGGAGGGTGATGACATGCAGAAATGCATGCCATCTTAGTGTTTTTACTTAGAATTATGAAGGTTGTTAGGTAAAATATGCGGCAATCATGTTAGGAATTCACGAGAGAAAGAGTTTGCGTTGATCAGCATGATGAATCTCAGCTAACCTGTTACTTTGCGTTAATTATGCATTCAATATTCTATTTTTGTAGCCAATGCTGGAAATGAGTACAAACGCGGAAACCGGACCACCGCATAGACGACCGCATGGGGAGAAACTCTCCATCGCAAGGCAAACACATTAGATCAACGCATGGGTGTTGCAATGATCAGCCGCATGCATCCATCGCATAGGGATTGCACTCGTCAGGCGATTGCATTCATCATGTAGAGTTGCGGTATTAAGCGAATGCAACCATTGAATGATTGCAGCTACGCGACAATGCAAACTAATGGGATCAATGTAAGGTAGGTGGAATGAATGCATCAACGAATCTACCTTGAGAAAATCCAAAAGATGATGTTGACATTTCACCTACCACGCCGTTGGTGGAAGAGGTTCAGAAAAGGACTAACGCGCCGAACGTTAGAATCAGAGCAGTCCAATTAGTGTTGTCGGCGACCGAAGCTCTATAAATAGAAGCTGATGAGTAGAAATTCAAGTTATCCAAGGTTTTCGCCTGAGGTTTGCCTAGGGCGGGTTCTTGTGATCCAGAAAAAATGCGTGAGAAGACGCTGAGAGTTCTTCACCTCCTTCATCCATTTTGAGTGACGACCGGAGCCTTCGACTAGAGCTAGTGATGTGTTAATTTTATTAAGTCAAAATATGAATGATATGCGTTGATGGATTGCGTTGTGCACTCAAGTTTCCCCAGCGGAATTCAAGTGTAAATTCCTCTGAATTTCCTGGTAAGTGCAGGGTCAAACACAGGGACTTATGAAAATAGTTGCGTTGATAATGTTTATGAAAACTTTGTGGTAACCAAGTAAATAAATAAAGTGTAGGTGTGTTGTTGTGTTGATGAAAAAAAAAGTAAATAAAGGCCGCGGATTTGAGAAAGAGAGTTGCATTGATAGATGCAATGAGTATGCGATGAACGGGTTGAGAATATCTTTAGCTAGTGTTACTCGGGAATACGTCAAACTTTGCGATCATGTTACAACCATGCACAACAAGTCATTTCCTAATGTAAATGCGATGCTCCTAAGTCTAGGATGCATGTGGTGAATGCAAAATGTCCATAGAGCTTATCCCTAAGTCTCTACTCTTGTCCTATGCATTGATGCAAAATGCATGAGACCAAGGTGACCGCATACAATCATATCTTATTGCTAAGATGCATGCGATGTGTTGATAATAAATAGTGCTCATTCCTAAGTGCCTATCTCTTATATTATGCGTTCTAATCTGACTCTCCCGAGCCTAGATTCTAACCTGACTTTCCCAAGCCTAGATCCTGTCCTTAGACTACCCTCCCGAGTATCCCTAATGGACACATACAAAATGCATACATAGTTGAAGATTCCCTTAGACTACCCTAGTCCTCATGGGACACATATACACATGAAACAAAAAGGAGACTGAGTTCTATCCTACTGTAGTTAAGTATGCCCACTACCTCTGGTGAATCTCGAAGGAGACACAATCTGGTGAATCTCGAAGGAGACACAAACTGATGAATCCCGAAGGAAACACAAACTGGTGAATCCCGAAGGAAACACAAACTGGTGAATCCCGAAGGAAACACAAACTGGTGAATCCCGAAGGAAACATAAACTGGTGAATCCCGAAGGAAACACAAACTGATGAATCCTGAAGGAAACACAATATCTGGTGAATCTCGAAGGAAACACAAACTGGTGAATCCCGAAGGAAACCCAAAATCTAATGGGCATCTAACTAATCAGTAAGGACATTTTCACAGTCTCAACATCATAATTATCACTATATGAATCTATGACATACATATATACCTCAACATCATCAGATCAAATACAACCATATGGAATCAAATACCATCTCACACATATGCCTCAATATTCGCAGATCACATACAACCTCATGGGATCACATACAATCTCATGCTAGCATTCAAGTGTCTATGTGCACAAATGAATATTTCAGATCCCGTACCAGAACATGCATTGGTCATATTATACTAGCAGTCTATCATGCTGTCATTCTGCCATAACATTCATTTATCATGCTAGCATACATCTAATGCCTGGCCCGTGGGCAGTTCCAATAGTAAGATTACTTACTCAAAATTATGTCTAAGCGACAAGCAAAATTATTTTCCTCCTAGCTTAGATGAATCTTGAATCAGGCCTAAACATAAACCAAATTTACAATTTATAAAAAGAGCTTAGTTCCAATAACCAAATTAACCAAAAATTTCCCAATAATCTTACCCAAAGTGTGTTGGTCCGAAAATCATCCCATGCCACAAAATCAATACAACCCAACAATTCTAGTCACAAATTCAACCTTAACTCTCGATGGACAATCGCTTTGAAACTTCAGTTCCAACCTTCTATATCATAATTGAATCAATAAATAAGCCATTACTTAGTGGGTATCCAAAAATGATCAACAAAGACCCAAAAACTTACCCAAAAGCTTGTCGAAACCACTCCCAAATCCCCTTAACAGCATACTTTTAGCTCTTACGCTTCTCCAAAACTCAATTTTAAAGTCCAAAAAAATGTGTATCAATAGATTGAAACAAAACACCATCGGTCAAGAAATCCAATTAAAATAGCACAAACTTACCCAAACAGATCTTACGGCACCCAAAACGACAATCGGGGCAGGGCGGCGCTGGACGAACGCGAACGACGACGATGGATCTGGCTCGAATGGCGCTAGTACGACGAAGGGGCTAGGCCACTGGGCATCGGATGAAGGCTGGTGCTAGTGCGGCGAGTGGCGACTAGTAGACAGCCCGACACTCGGTGTAGGGTGGCTGACGACTCACGGATTAGACTCGATGCCGGACAGACCTGAAGCGTGCCGACTCTGGCCAGCGTAGTTGTGACCTGCAAGGTGAGGGAAAGAGGGAGGCTTCGGCATAGGCTACTGAGTAACGAAGGCGACTCGGCTGTAGGCATCAACTAGATCAACACGTGTGGCAGAAGTTAGTAACAACTAGGGCTTTCCGATTGAAAAGGAAACGGAACAGGTAGAGCCACAAACCGAGGTGACACTGATGGATTCGAGCAACGACGACAGGTCAAAGGTGAATGTCTGGGGCACTATGAAGGAGGAAATTTCTTCGGGGGGGGGGGAGAGGTATGGCACGCTGAACAGAGAGAGAGCAAATTTTTTTTTTCTTCTTTTAGAAGAAAATAAAATTAAATCTTATTTAGTTTTAGTTTTTATTTTATTTTAGTTTTATTCTATTCTTTCCTTCAAAACCTGAATAACTATAAAATATATATTATATATATTAAAGTCCTTCTTTTTCCTCTTCAAACAAACCTAATTTCAAAATTAACTCAATCTCCCCAATTTAAATTAAAATTTTGACACTAACTTAAAAATCAAAATTAATTCAGCCACACAAACCCAAATTTTTCTTTAAATGAACTGATTCAACAAATTGACAAAAAATGTCCCTCAACTATTACAAAAATATAATTTAAATTATGAAAAACTCGGGATGTTACACCATGCACTAACGACCCGCTTGTAGAGGTTTCAATGTTGTTAAAACTACTACAGATGGTAATCCTGACCATTTATGTAGAGACGTGGAGTGGGGTGTCCTATACAAAGAGTTTGTATAAGACCCTGGACACGAGATAACTAGACTCTATATATAACCTCTTTGATACGAGATTTTCATCTCCACCTAAACGACATAGGTGACACACTCAATCTTGATGTTTTGGGAACTCCTACCTTTGAGGGAAGTCTTTTTCCTTACTATGGGTGAGAGTGGCTAGATTGGCCAAACGTCAACGATGCCTACCTTTTTTGGGGACTTGTCTGATCTGGGAGGTGGGAACTCAATCAAAAGATGGAATTCACTCCTCTTCCCGAAGCAGGCGATAAGTAGAGAGATTGCTCCCTTAAAAGGCTAATTCCGGGGCTTGAACATGATGGCACAACAATATGTGAAGGGTTGTCGCACTGCTGATTGGTTAAGATGGACACATAAATATATCTGTAGTGAGGAGAGTTTAGCTATCAGTCTTTAGTGGAGTGCCTGGCAGTTAACAGATGGTGGATTCCCGTGACTAAAGAGTTTTAGTCATTATTCACGTACCGTTGGAGTTTCAAGCTACATGTCCATCGGAGGTTCCCTTAGTAAGCTCAATTGGATTCAGTTGAGGATCAGTTCTTTGGTGTGATTTGAAATGTTCAAATTGACAAGAGGTTTTTTTTATTATATATGATATAATTGGTATGATGTATGAGATACGTCTAGTGGAGATTGATGTAAATGAGATTTGCATTAAGTAACCATGAAGATAGAAAAAAACTACTGGTTTAATATGTTTCATGAGATGAAATATTAAAACTATAGTTATAAATATAGTATGATAAGTTGGTTGTCATTTATATTTAAATAATAATTAATTATTGGATAATTAATTATTTTTCTCTTTAATACCCAAGGCATGGGTGGTTAATTGAATTCATGTAATCGTGAGTTTAAAAAAAAAATGGTTTTAATCTGAGTTAAAAGGAAAATGGTTTTCTTATTTTAAAAAAGAAGGTTTTAAAAAACGATATAAATAAGTTAAAGAGAGTTTTCTCCTCTCACGTAAAAGAAACTCCCTCGCGCAAAAGAAACCATGGAGTCGTCAAGTAAAATACGGATTAGCTAAATGACGGCTGGGCGAGCTAAACGACTCGTGCAGAGGCAAGCTAAACGACATGCAGTATTTACTAAACGATCGCATACTTTTCCTAGATGATCGCTGGCCCTAAGTAAATGATCGTGTTAGAGTCTGTAGCGCGACAGACGAGCTAAACGATGAGCTAAAACAATCGTATAGCTTGCTAGACGATCGCTAGCTTTATCTAACGATTGGCATCGCCTACTAGATAGGTTCTTCGTCATCTCCCACTTCCGAGTCGTGTAACGTGATCGGTGTTTCCTCTTTCGTCTGCCTCATACCAAGTCTAAATAGAGCCCACACCTCTGGATTCTCACACCGAGAATACCAAGGTAGCCTTGTTGGTGGTGTCAGACCCCGACTCGACACACGTAGAGGTTTCCTAGAAGCCATTCGTGGTGCTGTGGAGGCTGTTCGTGACCGGAGGCAATCGTTGAGGAACGAGTGCGAAGTGTTCGTGCGGTGTTTCGATCCTGTAGATTGAGCGTTCAAAGTTGCTATTGTTCGAGCGGTCGTGTGCAATGGAGCGTGGAGATGCTTCTTCGATCGTTCGTATAGTTTGCTCTTTGTGCATTTGTATTTTTCATGCTGTAATTTTTGTATAATTTGTATAACTGCTTGTTTGAAGTCCATTGTAAATGAATTGTTCATTCATGATTGTGGTTTGGAATAATCTTGTTCCGCTGCTCATGGAAATCTTGAATCCGATTTCCTTCAGCTCATGCATCATATAATATAAGAGTTATATTTATGCATCATCTTTATATTTTAAGTGTTATATATCAGGCTGTATGGAAGCATGTATGCTTAGTTCATTACCAAGTATATAAGAGTTAATATATGAAGGAACTCTTATCAAAGAGTACCTATGAGTGGAAGCAAGATCGTTCCAAATTTATTATGACAGAAATACAAGAATTCACAAACATACATACAAGTTATGCATCATAGAATAAATTACAGCATGCTTTCAACAAAATAAATAAAAAAGAACAAGAGCCTCACCTTTGAAGAACGTTTCTTCTCTTTATCTCTCGCTCTCGTCAAGAACAGCACCTCTCGCTGTCGCTGCAACTCCAAGCCAATCGTCTACCAAATCTCGCTGTCGCTCACCACCGAACAGTCTTTTACACAAACATGCAGCAAGTAGGACACCACCACTTAGTGACCTTGGTATTCTCGGAGTGAGAATCTAGGAGGTGTGGGCTCTGTTGGATTTGGTAGAGGGAATAAGGAAACACGACCGTATGCAACGACCAAGCAATTAGGAGAGTTTAGAGTCTATCGTATAGACTGGTGCTTAATCGTATAGAAAAGGTGCACGATCGTGTAGGTAATCAGGTATGATCATTTAGACGATCGTTTAGGTAATCTTGCTCTCGCGCACAATCGTTTAGTAAAAGTTATACGATTGTTTAGGTAGACTGAGCATGTACACGATTGTTTAGGAAAACTCGAGCTGTCGTGTAGGCTCTCATTAGCTAGACAATAGACAGTGTATAATTTATCAAGCGATTCTCCAATCCTTTTTGCAAAATGAAAACTATTTTCATTTTATCCTTCAGTTATGAAAACTGAATGCAACCGCCCACTTTCACAAACGGTTATGGAGAAAAACCACCAACAATTATCTAATAATTGTTTAAATATAAATAAATATAATAACTAATTTATCATATTATATTTATAACCTATATTTTTAATATCACATCATATGCAACATATAAGCCATAGTCCTTCTCTCCTTCACTAGATATAAATCATATTTATATCCGTTTCCTCCAATTAATGTATCTCATACATCATGTCAATTATATTATATATAACTAAACCAGTTTAATCATATCATATATAATCAAACTCCCTCTTGTCAATTTGAACACTTCAAATTGACCCAAAAACTGATTATCAACTTGAATCCATTGAGCTACCATGGGGACCTTATGGACCTATGCCTTGAAGCTCTAACGGAACGTGAATAGCTGACTAAACTCTTTAGCCATGAAATCCACCATCCGTTAATTGCCAGGCACTCCACTAGCGATAGACAATTGCACTCTTCTTACCATAGATATATTTCTGTGTCCATTGGATATAATCAGTCAATAGTACAATAACCCTTCATAGATGCTCGTAAGTACAGCTGGACCAATTTAACGTTTTGCCCCTATAGTTACATCTAACTCCTTAAGTACAACTAAATCCCTCTAAAGAACAATACAACATAGTTCTACTATGTGTGGACACCTCTCGGGCCATGAGACGGTGTGTGGTGCCACATCGTTCAAGCCCCGGAATCAGCCCTTAAGAGAGCAATCCATCTACTTACCCCTGCTTCGGGGAAGGAGTGAATTCCATCTTGTGTAGTTGAGTTTCCAGCTCCCAAATAAGACAAATCCCCAAAGTGGTACGTTTGAGTCGGCAATTTTGTCACTCGCAACCATGCAAATCAAAGGACTGCCCTCAAAAGCAGGAGTTCCCAACTTACTCAGGATTAAGGTCGTGTTACCTATGTTCATCCTAGTGAAGTGAAGTCTCTGTCATGAATGGCGTTATATAACGAGACTATAACATTTTGTGGTTCGCCCCCGCTCGCATGTCTCTACATGAATGATCAGGATCAGACCATCTGTAGCATGTCACAACACTTGTAACAAAGTGAGTCGCAGCCATAGTGTCACCAGGATAAGGTTTCCCTCCTATATCCATATACTACAGACCATTTTATTTATCACTCAAGACATGATAACCAAGGTGACATACACGAGCTTTAAGTGGGTTTTTAAATGAAGTATCATATATCCCAAGCTCTCATTAGGTTGGATAACATTTCTGTGCATCACCTCGAGGCACCCTAGGAGTGTCCCCCTAAATGATGGCAATTTTGCATGACACTTTATCTGATCCCTTATATAAGGATAAGGTCGCTTTAGTCTCTTATCCTAATATGATTTTTCCCTACGATGGGCGCATTAAACTTACATGAAATTGTTAAAGGTTATCAATTCTAGACCCAAAAATGGTGACTATTAGAGTCAGTTACAAGAGTTGTTTTTGTCTAATGGTTGAGAATGTCTCATCCCAGTGAAGAGGCATTCGACCACCCCACCGGTGACTTTTGTCCTGCCTCGTTGGGGCATCATTGTGAAATAAATGTCTTTTCACTTAGGGTATATGGGAACTATATTGCTAAAACTAAAATTGGTGTTAAAAGTGAAAATGCATAGACTCATTAAGTTTGTTCATATTTTTTAGCAACGTTAAAATGGCTACAGTCATATTAGCTCTATTAAGCGCCGATAAACTGGTTGGCGAAAACTACGCTAGTTGGAAACACATGATAACTACTATTTTGATCATCGATGACCTAAGGTTTGTCCTTACGAAGAAGTGTCCTCCTATTCCGACTTTGAATGCCACTCGAATTTATGGGAGGCTTATATCTTGGCCAATCTAAATGACGTTTCGGCCAAGAAGCATGAGCTTATGGTCTCAACGCATGAGATCATAGAGTCCTTGCAGGGAATGTTCGGACAACCGTCTGGACAGCTCAAACATGAAGCTCTTAAAAGCATCTTCAACTCCAAAATGGAGGAGGGTACATCTGTTCGTGAACAATTTTAAACATGATGGTCCACTTCAATGTGGTGTAGATGTATGGGTCATGCATCGATGAGGGCAACCAAGTTAGCATCATTCTGCACTCGTTGCCAGATAGCTTCTTGCACTTTGTCAGCAATGCTATGCTAAACAAAGTAGACTATTCCCTTACAATTCTCCTCAACGAGTTGCAGACATTCCAATCCGTGCTGAAAAGTAAGGAGAAGAAAGTTGGTGAGGCAAATGTTGCTTCATCAAAGAAGTTCCATCGGGGTTCGACCTCAAGAACTAAGTCTGCACCTTATACTTCTAATACTTCCAAGTGGAAGAAGAAGTGGGGTGGTAAGGGGAAGGGGGAGGCACCTGCTAACCAACAACCTGTCACACAGAGGGGTAGGCGACCGACGCCGGTTGACAAAGGAAAATATTTCCATTGCAACCAAGATGGGCACTAGAAGCGGAATTGTCCTGGTTGGTTGAAGGAGAAGAAGAAGGCTAGGGCCAAGGCAAAATAAGGTAAATATGATTTACTAGTTTTGAAAACTTATTTAGTGAAGAATGATAATTCTGCCTGAGTTTTTTACTCTGAGGCCACTAATCATGTTTGTTCTTTTTTTCAGGGGATTAGATCCTGGCGGCAACTTGAGGCTGGTGAGATGACGATGCGAGTAGGCACCGAGCACATCATCTCAGCTGTGGCAGTGGGAGGACTCCATTTCACTTTACAGAATGAATTTATCATTTTTAATGATCTGTATGTGTTTCCTGAGTTAAAGTGGAACTTAATTTTTGTAAAATGTCTGATTGATTGTAAATATACTCTCAACTTTTTGGTGAATAAAGTGTTTATTCTAAAAGACGATGTTGAGATTTGTTCAGCAAAACTGGAAAACAATTTGTATATGCTAAGGCCATTAGCAACAAATTCCCTCCATAACATATAGATGTTTAAAACTATCGTAACTGAAAATAAAAAAACTTAAGGTTTCTCCTAAGGAAAATACCCAACTTTGGCACCTTCGAATAGGGCACATCAATCTCAATAGGATTAAGAGGTTGGTGAAGAATGAACTTCTAAGCGAGTTAGAGGAAAATTCTTTACCTGTGTGCAAGTCATGCCATGAAGGCAAGATGACTAAAAGACCTTTTACTGGAAAAGGTTATCGAGCCAAAGAGCCTCTAGAGTTAGTGTATTCAGACCTTTGTGATCCGATGAATGTTTGAGCCAGGGGAGGCTATGATTATTTCATCACTTTTATTGATGATTACACCCGGTATGGGTATGTTTATTTGATGCAACGGAGGTCAGAATCCTTTGAAAAGTTCAAAGAGTTCAAGGCCGAAGTTGAAAACGCATTGGATAGACGGATTAAAACGCATCGATCAGATCGGGGTGGAGAGATTTTGGATTCTAAGTTCTAGAATTATTTGATAGAACATGGAATCGTTTCCCAACTCTCAGCATCTGGTACACCTCAGTAGAATGATGTATCAGAGAGGAGAAACAGAACCCTGTTGGACATGGTTCGGTCAATGATGAGTTATGCTTCCTTACCGAACTCGTTTTGGGGTTTTGCAGTGGAGATTGCAGCTTATATCCTCAACTGTGTTCCTTCCAAAAGTATTGTTAGAATACCTTTGGAGTTGTGGAACGGGTGTAAAGCTAGTTTGCATCACTTTTGCGTATGGGGTTTCCCAATACATGTGCTCGTGGCTAATCCAAAGAAGCTGGAACCACGTTCGAGGCTGTGCCTATTTATAGGCTACCCCAAAGGTACACGAAGAGCTTACTTTTATGATCCTATGGAAAACAAGGTGTTTGTGTCGACGAACTCTACCTTCATGGAGGAGGATCATATGAGGGAGAACGGGCCACGTAGTAAAATCGTATTGCGTGAACTTTCCAATGAAACTACTGAAGCTTCATTAAGAGTTATTGAAGAGCCTGCTCCATCAATAAGAGTTGTTGATGGAAGTTTATCTGGTAGGTCTGATCCACCTCAAGAGTTGAGGGAACCTTGACATAGTGGGAGGGTTACGAACCCACCTGTTCGCTATATGGGTTTCACTAAAATCCTGGCTATAATAGCCGATGGCGAGGTTGAGTATCTGTTGTCTTATCAAAAGGAAATGGAGGATGTTGACTGGGATGAATGGGTCAAAGCCATGGATCTCGAGATAGAGTCTATGTACTTCAACTCAGTATAGGATCTTGTAGATCAACTTGATGATGTAAAACCTATAGGTTGTAAATGGATCTATAATAGGAAACGGGTGCTGATGGGAAGGTGAAAACCTTCAAGGCTAGACTTGTGGCAAAGAGTTATACTCAGGTGAAGGGAGTTGACTATGAGGAGACTTTCTCGCCTGTTGCCATGTTGAAGTCTATCTGCATCCTCCTGTCCATTTCCTCATATTATGACTATGAGATATAGAAAATGGATGTCAAGACTGGCCTTCTGAATGGTAATCTTGAGGAGACCATTTAAATGGTGTAGCCTAAAGGATTCATAGCCCAAGGTCAAGAGCAAAAATTTTTCAAACTGAATCGGTCCATTTATGGGCTGAAACAGGCGTCTTGATCTTAGAATATTTGGTTTGATACAACGATCAAATCTTACGGCTTTGACCAAAATGTTGATCAACCTTGTATATACAAGAAAATCATCAACACTTCAGTAGTTTTCCTATTGTTGTATGTATACGATATCCTACTCATTAGAAATGATGTAGGTTTACTGACATCAGTTAAGAACTGGCTAGTGACCCAATTCCAAATGAAAGATTTGGAAGAGGCTCAGTTAGTTCTTGGTATTCAGATCTTTAGGGATCAAAAGAACAAATTGCTAGCGCTATTCATGCATTGTACATTGACAAGATGTTGATCAAGTACTCGATGCAGAACTCCAAAAGGGGCCTACTGCCTTTTCGGCATGGAGTTACATTGTGTAACGACCCGACCCCCTAAGACTTAAGTTAGGCCGTTACTAAATACATGCATGCATGGAACTCAAAACAACACTCAGTTGTGGCGAAATAAATGCTAATTAAATAAGGTAAGTTCAAAAGACTTTAATTAAATTTAAATACAAAATCAATAGTAGGGTACCCATAAATCATGAAGGAAAATAAATGTCTGAAAAAAGATTCTTAAAAGTAAGTTTGAAACATCAAAACTAAAAATTAAGAGAAACAAGAAAAGAATTCTAAATCTCATGATGCGGAAGCATAAAAACTAGTCCCAGTTGCTTGATCACGAACTCCGCTTGTCCATTGCTGGTACATCTCTACCCTAACTTGAAACAACAACATGAGAAAGAATAAGTATAAAATACTCAGTAAGTAACCCCACTATTGGAGTCAAGCTGGGCATTTATGTCCTCTAGATACCCACCTCTGGTGAAACATATAAACTGCTCTAGTCCTCATGGGACACATATACACATGAAACAAGAAGGAGACTGAGTCCTATCCTACAGTAGTTAAGTATGCCCACTACCTCTGGTGAATCCCAAATGAGACATAAACTGGTGAATCCCAAAGGAGACACAAACTGGTGAATCCCAAAGGAAACATAAATTGGTGAATCGCGAAGGAAACACAAAATGGTGAATCGCGAAGGAAACACAAACTGGTGAATCCCCCGAAGGAAACACAAACTGGTGAATCCCCCGAAGGAAACACAAACTGGTGAATCTCGAAGGAAACACAAAATCTAATGGGCATCTAACTAATCAGTAAGGACATTTGCATAGTCTCAACATCATAATCATCACTGTACGAATCTTTGACATACATATAAACCTCAACATCATGGCTCTACAACATACACATATATCTCAACATCATGGTTCTACAACATACATGTATATCTCAACATCATCAGATCAAATACAACCATATGGAAGCACATACCATCTCATACTAGCATTCAAGTGTCTGTGCATAAAGAAATAATTCAAATCTTGTACCAGAACATACTTTGATCATATTATATTATCAGTCTATCATGCTAACGTTTTGCCATAACATACAATTATCATGCTAGCATACATCTAATGCCTGGCCCCTGGGCAGTTCCAGTAGTAAGATTACTTATTTCGAAACCAAATCTAACAAAAAGTAATCCACACCCTCCTTTAGCTTAGTAAAATTCTTGAATCACACCCTAAATCAAAATCAGAATTAAGCCCAATGTTTAGGATTAAATTCCAAATACGAAAGTACCTCATATGCCAGAAAACAACTTACCCAAACTATGTGATGATCCAGAAATCTATTCCAAGCTTAGCACGGAGATACCAATCTATTAATAACCCAAAATTTGGAATTTAAAACCAATTTCCAGCATATTAACCCATTCCGAAAAGTTTCAAGTTCACATTACTTACCCAAACACGCTCCAAAATTCCCTGGAGCCGAACTATAATCTTATTGGACAGCGGGTCCTGACACCTTGAAACTTTAATCCAAGGTTCACAACATAAACATTATACTAAATTAAATCCAAACCCAAAGAATGACCAAACCCATCCAAGAAAATACAAACTTTAGATCTGGCAAACTTTAGTTCTGGCAAAAAGGCCACAGAATGACACCGAAGGTCGAGTCGACAGCTGGTCGAAAATGACAACGAGCAGTGGCAGAGACCGGCTTGGGCTCGGGCGGCGACAGCCTGGAAGATCGCTCGACTAGACAGATCAGATCAGCGATGAAGCCGGACGGATCTGATGAGTGGCTGACGAACAAAAAAGAGAGGGATGCACTATTATTTATAAAATTCCCTTTAACTATAACAATTACTGAAATTCCAATTAATAAAGTACCAATATTACATTATTACTAAAAATGTGCGGGGGTGTTACATTCTTCCTCCCAAGAATTTCCTGAAAGTTCATTCTGAAAAAAGCTCTGGGTATTAGGTCTTCATCTCATCCTCTCGCTCCAGGTAGTCTCCTTGAACTGGTGATTCTGCCAGAGAACTTTCACAAAAGCAATTTCCCGGCGGTGCTATGTTTTTACCTCTCTGGCGAGGATCTCTATAGGCTTCTCTCGTAGCTCAGTTGTATTCAACTGTAAGGGCTCGTAGTCACTACATGGACGGGTCTGTTACATACTCTTAGCATCGAAACATGGAAGAAATTATGAACTAAAAGACAGTGCTGGGGGCAATGCCAAATGGTAAGCTATGGGGCCAACTCGTTCCAAGACCTCGAAAGGTCCAATGAATCTCGGACTCAATTTTCCCTTCCTACCAAACCTCAAAATATACCTTTTATGGGTGCCACTTTTAAGAACACTTTCACACTAGTCTCAAATTCCAGGTCCTTAACATTTTAACATCGACATAGCTCTTCTGTCTGCTTTGAGCTGTTTGCATACGAGCCCTGATGTTTTGTATTGCCCATTCGTGGTCTGCACCAATTTCAAGTCCTAACAGTTTCCTCCCTCCTACCACATTCTAACAACAGGGGACCTGCAACTCTTCCCATATATGGCCTCAAAGAGTGACATCCCAATAGTGGACTGGTAGCTGTTATTATAAGCAAAACTCCATTAAGTGCCAGTGAGCATCCCGCTTCATGAAAACTCTATGGCACAGGCACGCAACATGTCTTCCAAATATTTGATTCAATCTCTCTGTCTTTCCATCAGTCTGAGGGTGGAAGTTGTACTGAAGTCTAACCGGGTCCTCAAAGCTACCTGGAGATTTTTCCAAAATTTAGACATGAAACGAGGTCTCTGTCTGACAACGATGGACATGGGCACTCCATGCAATCTCACCACCTCCTTCATGTATATCTGTGCCACTTATTCACTGAAAAGGTGGACTCCCAGGTATGAAATGTGCTAACTTCGTAAGTCTATCTACACAACCCATATCACAGTGAAACCTTTGATGGTCTGAGGAAACCCTACGATGAAGTCATAGACACATGCTCCCACTTCCATTCTGGTACACTCAATGGCTATAACAAGCCTGTTGGTTTCTGCCTCGGGCTTTGACCTGCTGGCACACAACAAGCACTTACTAACGAACTCTGCAACCTCTCTTTTCATATCATTTCACCAAGTAGTAAGTTTCAGGTCCCAATGCATCTTGGTGTTGCTGGGGTGAATCGAAAATAAGGAACTATAAGCCTCTGAAAACAACTCATCTTTAATATCACTAACAGCTGGCACGCATAAACGCCCTTGATAAAGGAGGCCACCTTCCGTTGAAACTAAGAATTCGCCATCCTGGTCTGACTCCACCCTACGAACTCTCTCTTCCAGATAAGGATCGTCTCGTTGCACATCAATAATCTTCTGCCTTATACTCGATCGCACCGACAACTGTGCTAACTGTGTTGTGACCTTTCCCACAACCATTGCAATCTCTGCCCTCTCGAGTTTCCTGCACAAGTGAGTCTAATCTAGTAATGAGGTTGTTGAATGAGCCACCTTTCTGCTTAGAGCATCTGCCACTACATTTGCTTTTCCCGAGTGGTACAATATTTCACAGTCATAGCCCTTCACCAGCTCTAACCACCTTCTTTGCCTCATGTTTAACTCTTTCTGAGTGAAAAAGTACTTCAAACTCTTGTGGTCGGTGAAGATCTGTATCTTCTCTCCATATAAGTAATGTCTCCAAATCTTGAGAGCAAAAACCACTGCTGCTAACTCCAAGTCGTGCGTGGGATAATTCTATTCATGCTTTTTTAGCTAACATGAAGCGTAAGACTACTTTCCCTGCTGCATCAATATGCATCCCAACCCCTTTTGACGCATCACTGTAATGACAAAACCACCTGATCCATCCGGTACTATAAAACTGGGGCTGAAAACCAACCTCTGCTTGAAGTCCTGGAAACTATTTTCACAAGCCTCATTCCAAACAAATGCTGCTCCCTTTTGGGTCAACTGAGTCAATGGAGCGGCTATGCGAGATAATAGTCCTTTAAAAATCATCTATAGTAGCCTGCTAACCCCAAGAAACTGTGCACCTCAGTGACTGTGGTTGACGAGCCCAAATCGTAACTGCCTCAACCTTTGTAGGATCCATAGAGACACTTCCTTCGATACTACAATGCCCTAGAAGGGACACCTGCCTCAACCAGAATTCACATTTAGAAAACTTAGCATGTAGCTTATTGGCCCTCAACGCCTCCAAAACTTTCTGTAAATGCTCCTTATGCTTGGCCTCTGTCTTGGAATAAACCAAGATGTCATCAATAAAAAACAATCACAAAGGTGTTGTGGAATTCCTTGAACACCCTATTATCAAATCCATGAACACTGCTGTGGTGTATTCGTTAGACCGAACGACATCACTATATCCATACCTCATAATGTCCATACCTCAAAACAAAAGTTGTCTTGGGTATGTCACTGTCCTTTATTCTCAACTGCTGGTATCGCTCTGACCGGAGATCAATCTTAGAGAATATTGTAGCTCCCTGCGACAGATCAAACAAATCATCAATCCTGGGAGGGGATACTTGTTCTTCTGACGGTCACCTTGTTCAGTTCTCTATAATCAATGCACAGACATAACGATCCGTCCTTCTTTTTCACAACAAAACAGGTGCACCCCATGGTGACACGCTAGGGCGTATGAAACCCTTGTCCAACAACTCCTGCAATTGGACCTTCAGTTCCTTCAACTCTGTCGGGGCCATCCTGTATGGAGCCTTTGAAATAAGAGTTTGTGTCTGGCTTTAACTCAATAGTAAAATCTATCTCCTGCTGCGGGGTAGTCCGGGAAGATCCTCTGGAAAAACGTCTGGAAAATCCCTCACCACTGGCTTCTAAAGTCAAGGTGACTTCAGTTTCTCTAGTGTCCACACACTGGCTATAAAGCCCCTGGCTCCTTGTGTCGAATATAGTCTACTAGCCTTCATGCAGAAATCACTTTGGTTAGGACTATGGTTCAACCCCTTAAACTTAAAACTGGCTTCCTATAGGAGGGTTAAAGATGACCTCCTTATGGGAGCAATCTATTGCTGGCATGACTAGCAGCTAACCATCCATGCCCAATATCACATCAAAATCGCACATATGTAAAATTATCAAGGTTACATCTAGTGCGCGATTGGCTACCTGTACCTGACATGCTTATATCTTTCTATAGCTAACATGATCTCTCCTGATGGATGAATGCGAAGAGCCAGAGTCAAATAAAACTAAAGCATGGTGCCCCAAACAATGGGAAGTATACCTGTCACCACTGTGCCTGACTTTTCGGCCTCACGCCGAGTGGTAGAAAACACCCTACCCTGCTATTGCTGACGATCCAGGCCTCCTTGAAACGAACTTATAGGCTGGCTTCTGTGTTCAGGCTCGTTCCTCCTCAGGCATCTATCTGACATATGCCCTTATTACCACATCGAAAATAGATCCCAGAACCGGCTAGACAACGTCCACACTGTCATTTACCACAAGTGGTACATATCAGCCTATCCTCCCTACTAGTCCACAAACAAGGACCCTGCTGTCCCACTGACGTAGAGCATTCATATGTTCTGGCTCCTCTACTGATCTCAGGAGCTCTGTGTTCTTCCTTCCTTTTCTAACCTGCGAAGGTCCCAATCCCGAGCGACCTCCTGTATTCCTCTTCCACCTGGGAGTCAACATCAATCCTCACGGTGGCCTATAGTGCCGCAGCATACGTCTTGAGATCCAAGGCATGCACCATCCCTCGCAGTCCGCGTCATCAGGCCCTGGATAAATCTCTTTGTCCTCGCTGCCATCGGTGGCTACTAGTTCAAGAGCAAAGCGAGACAGCTTATCGAATTCTTGCTAGTACTCCTCCACTGACATAACTCTCTACTTTTAAGTTCAAGAATTCTGCCTGTTTGTTGTATCGGGTGTTGGCCGAAAAGTTACTTCTCATAAAAGCGCTCCTTGAACTGCTCCCAGATTGCAAGTTCACCACTAGTATCAATCATCTTTTCTGTTGAACGCCACTAGATTTTCGCGTTACTAGTAACATGAAAAACTGCACATTGAAGCTTGTGCTCTCCAGGCACCTCATAAAATGAAATATTGTCTCAATAGAGGACAACCCCATCTCTGCTTTGGTGGGGTCCCCCAACGATCCATCAAAAGGGCAAGGGTCATACTTCCAGAAATCCTCATATGTTTAGCCTCAGAGACAGGCCCTGCATGTCTCTATCCGCAGTCGGGTCTGTTGTGACTGCTCGGGTGGCACCGATTCCTCCTAAGCCTGGGTCTGGGTAGTCAGTTTCTACCATCGTGCTACGAATCAGCTCCTGCAGCTTTCCCATTAGAGAGGATGCAACAGCTTCACTAATTCTAGCTTCCATCGCCTTTTCATCAATTTGGGTCACAAGTGGATTTGGAGCTGCCAGAATAGTCTGGCTACTCTCAGTTCATCAATCTATGACATACATATAAACCTCAACATCTGTTGGATTTTATGTCTTAAAACCTCGTAGTTTTTAAATTAATAAACATATTTTGTTTTGTTTTCGATGAAGTTGTTATTGAAATTGTAATCTTGAATCCAATAAACTATGGTCCTGAGGCTATTTAATGTAGTTTGAACTTTATATAGTGACATAAATATGGATCAAGTTCAAATATATAGCCAAAATGGTCTATAGTATATGAATAAGGTTGGGCGCCTTATTCTGGGGACACTATGGATGCGGCCCACTTTGTAATTAGTACAAACGATGTGATCTTGAATCGTTCATATAGAGATATGTGAGTGGGGGCATCCTATTTAAGAGTTTGCATAAGACGAACCGAATGAAATAGTCACTTTTTTTCGTTCTAAATGTTATTTTATGTATAAAACTGACTATTTCGTTAATTGATGACCTAGGTAACTTAATATTAATCCTGAGCTAACTATGAACTCCTGTTCACTCGAAATTATCCTTAGATCTGCATAGGTGAAGGC